>NC_071592.1:0-5000 GCF_024509145.1 Vidua macroura
CTAACCCTAACCCTAACCCTACCCTAACCCTAACCCTAACCCTAACCCTAACCCTAACCCTAACCCTAACCCTAACCCTAACCCTAACCCTAACCCTAACCCTAACCCTAACCCTAACCCTAACCCTAACCCTAACCCTAACCCTAACCCTAACCCTAACCCTAACCCTAACCCTAACCCTAACCCTAACCCTAACCCTAACCCTAACCCTAACCCTAACCCTAACCCCTAACCCTAACCCTAACCCTAACCCTAACCCTAACCCTAACCCTAACCCTAACCCTAACCCTAACCCTAACCCTAACCCTAACCCTAACCCTAACCCTAACCCTAACCCTAACCCTAACCCTAACCCTAACCCTAACCCTAACCCTAACCCCTAACCCTAACCCTAACCCTAACCCTAACCCTAACCCTAACCCTAACCCTAACCCTAACCCTAACCCTAACCCTAACCCTAACCCTAACCCTAACCTAACCCTAACCCTAACCCTAACCCTAACCCTAACCCTAACCCTAACCCTAACCCTAACCCTAACCCTAACCCTAACCCTAACCCTAACCCTAACCCTAACCCTAACCCTAACCCTAACCCTAACCCTAACCCTAACCCTAACCCTAACCCTAACCCTAACCCCCTAACCCTAACCCTAACCCTAACCCTAACCCTAACCCTAACCCTAACCCTAACCCTAACCCTAACCCTAACCCTAACCCTAACCCTAACCCTAACCCTAACCCTAACCCTAACCCTAACCCTAACCCTAACCCTAACCCTAACCCTAACCCTAACCCTAACCCTAACCCTAACCCTAACCCTAACCCTAACCCTAACCCTAACCCTAACCCTAACCTAACCCTAACCCTAACCCTAACCCTAACCCTAACCCTAACCCTAACCCTAACCCTAACCCTAACCCTAACCCTAACCCTAACCCTAACCCTAACCCTAACCCTAACCCTAACCCTAACCCTAACCCTAACCCTAACCCTAACCCTAACCCTAACCCTAACCCTAACCCTAACCCTAACCCTAACCCTAACCCTAACCCTAACCCTAACCCTAACCCTAACCCTAACCCTAACCCTAACCCTAACCCTAACCCTAACCCTAACCCTAACCCTAACCCTAACCCTAACCCTAACCCTAACCCTAACCCTAACCCTAACCCTAACCCTAACCCTAACCCCTAACCCTAACCCTAACCCTAACCCTAACCCTAACCCTACCCTAACCCTAACAACCCTAACCCTAACCCTAACCCTAACCCTAACCCTAACCCTAACCCTAACCCTAACCCTAACCCTAACCCTAACCCTAACCCTAACCCTAACCCTAACCCTAACCCTAACCCTAACCCTAACCCTAACCCTAACCCTAACCCTAACCCTAACCAAACCCTAACCCTAACCCTAACCCTAACCCTAACCCTAACCCTAACCCTAACCCTAACCCTAACCCTAACCCTAACCCTAACCCTAACCCTAACCCTAACCCTAACCCTAACCCTAACCCTAACCCTAACCCTAACCCTAACCCTAACCCTAACCCTAACCCTAACCCTAACCCTAACCCTAACCCTAACCCTAACCCTAACCCTAACCCTAACCCTAACCCTAACCCTAACCCTAACCCTAACCCTAACCCTAACCCTAACCCTAACCCTAACCCTAACCCTAACCCTAACCCTAACCCTAACCCTAACCCTAACCCTAACCCTAACCCTAACCCTAACCTAACCCTAACCCTAACCCTAACCCTAACCCTAACCCTAACCCTAACCCTAACCCTAACCCTAACCCTAACCTAACCCTAACCCTAACCCTAACCCTAACCCTAACCCTAACCCTAACCCTAACCCTAACCCTAACCCTAACCCTAACCCTAACCCTAACCCTAACCCTAACCCTAACCCTAACCCTAACCCTAACCCTAACCCTAACCCTAACCCTAACCCTAACCCTAACCCTAACCCTAACCCTAACCCTAACCCTAACCCTAACCCTAACCCTAACCAACCTAACCCTAACCCTAACCCTAACCCTAACCCTAACCCTAACCCTAACCCTAACCCTAACCCTAACCCTAACCCTAACCCTAACCCTAACCCTAACCCTAACCCTAACCCTAACCCTAACCCTAACCCTAACCCTAACCCTAACCCTAACCCTAACCCTAACCCTAACCCTAACCCTAACCCTAACCCTAACCCTAACCCTAACCCTAACCCTAACCCTAACCCTAACCCTAACCCTAACCCTAACCCTAACCCTAACCCTAACCCTAACCCTAACCCTAACCCTAACCTAACCCTAACCCTAACCCTAACCCTAACCCTAACCCTAACCCTAACCCTAACCCTAACCCTAACCCTAACCCTAACCCTAACCCTAACCCTAACCCTAACCCTAACCCTAACCCTAACCCTAACCCTAACCCTAACCCTAACCCTAACCCTAACCCTAACCCTAACCCTAACCCTAACCCTAACCCTAACCCTAACCCTAACCCTAACCCTAACCCTAACCCTAACCCTAACCCTAACCCTAACCCTAACCCTAACCCTAACCCTAACCCTAACCCTAACCCTAACCCTAACCCTAACCCTAACCCTAACCCTAACCCTAACCCTAACCCTAACCCTAACCCTAACCCTAACCCTAACCCTAACCCTAACCCTAACCCTAACCCTAACCCTAACCCTAACCCTAACCCTAACCCTAACCCTAACCCTAACCCTAACCCTAACCCTAACCCTAACCCTAACCCTAACCCTAACCCTAACCCTAACCCTAACCCTAACCCTAACCCTAACCCTAACCCTAACCCTAACCCTAACCCTAACCCTAACCCTAACCCTAACCCTAACCCTAACCCTAACCCTAACCCTAACCCTAACCCTAACCCTAACCCTAACCCTAACCCTAACCCTAACCCTAACCCTAACCCTAACCCTAACCCTAACCCTAACCCTAACCCTAACCCTAACCCTAACCCTAACCCTAACCCTAACCCTAACCCTAACCCTAACCCTAACCCTAACCCTAACCCTAACCCTAACCCTAACCCTAACCCTAACCCTAACCCTAACCCTAACCCTAACCCTAACCCTAACCCTAACCCTAACCCTAACCCTAACCCTAACCCTAACCCTAACCCTAACCCTAACCCTAACCCTAACCCTAACCCTAACCCTAACCCTAACCCTAACCCTAACCCTAACCCTAACCCTAACCCTAACCCTAACCCTAACCTAACCCTAACCCTAACCCTAACCCTAACCCTAACCCTAACCCTAACCCTAACCCTAACCCTAACCCTAACCCTAACCCTAACCCTAACCCTAACCCTAACCCTAACCCTAACCCTAACCCTAACCCTAACCCTAACCCTAACCCTAACCCTAACCCTAACCCTAACCCTAACCCTAACCCTAACCCTAACCCTAACCCTAACCTAACCCTAACCCTAACCCTAACCCTAACCCTAACCCTAACCCTAACCCTAACCCTAACCCTAACCCTAACCCTAACCCTAACCCTAACCCTAACCCTAACCCTAACCCTAACCCTAACCCTAACCCTAACCCTAACCCTAACCCTAACCCTAACCCTAACCCTAACCCTAACCCTAACCCTAACCCTAACCCTAACCCTAACCCTAACCCTAACCCTAACCCTAACCCTAACCCTAACCCTAACCCTAACCCTAACCCTAACCCTAACCCTAACCCTAACCCTAACCCTAACCCTAACCCTAACCCTAACCCTAACCCTAACCCTAACCCTAACCCTAACCCTAACCCTAACCCTAACCCTAACCCTAACCCTAACCCTAACCCTAACCCTAACCCTAACCTAACCCTAACCCTAACCCTAACCCTAACCCTAACCCTAACCCTAACCCTAACCCTAACCCTAACCCTAACCCTAACCCTAACCCTAACCCTAACCCTAACCCTAACCCTAACCCTAACCCTAACCCTAACCCTAACCCTAACCCTAACCCTAACCCTAACCCTAACCCTAACCCTAACCCTAACCCTAACCCTAACCCTAACCCTAACCCTAACCCTAACCCTAACCCTAACCCTAACCCTAACCCTAACCCTAACCCTAACCCTAACCCTAACCCTAACCCTAACCCTAACCCTAACCCTAACCCTAACCCTAACCCTAACCCTAACCCTAACCCTAACCCTAACCCTAACCCTAACCCTAACCCTAACCCTAACCCTAACCCTAACCCTAACCCTAACCCTAACCCTAACCCTAACCCTAACCCTAACCCTAACCCTAACCCTAACCCTAACCCTAACCCTAACCCTAACCCTAACCCTAACCCTAACCCTAACCCTAACCCTAACCCTAACCCTAACCCTAACCCTAACCCTAACCCTAACCCTAACCCTAACCCTAACCCTAACCCTAACCCTAACCCTAACCCTAACCCTAACCCTAACCCTAACCCTAACCCTAACCCTAACCCTAACCCTAACCCTAACCCTAACCCTAACCCTAACCCTAACCCTAACCCTAACCCTAACCCTAACCCTAACCCTAACCCTAACCCTAACCCTAACCCTAACCCTAACCCTAACCCTAACCCTAACCCTAACCCTAACCCTAACCCTAACCCTAACCCTAACCCTAACCCTAACCCTAACCCTAACCCTAACCCTAACCCTAACCCTAACCCTAACCCTAACCCTAACCCTAACCCTAACCCTAACCCTAACCCTAACCCTAACCCTAACCCTAACCCTAACCCTAACCCTAACCCTAACCCTAACCCTAACCCTAACCCTAACCCTAACCCTAACCCTAACCCTAACCCTAACCCTAACCCTAACCCTAACCCTAACCCTAACCCTAACCCTAACCCTAACCCTAACCCTAACCCTAACCCTAACCCTAACCCTAACCCTAACCCTAACCCTAACCCTAACCCTAACCCTAACCCTAACCCTAACCCTAACCCTAACCCTAACCCTAACCCT
>NC_071592.1:620000-797500 GCF_024509145.1 Vidua macroura
TGGTGCAGACACTCCAGGTTGTTACACTCCCGGCTCCACCGAGTTCTGCCCGTATTCCAGCTCAAACAGTGGGACCTGTGATTTCAGCCCCACGGGCACCCTGACCCCACGGGGGCACACCGAGAGGGAGGAGGGCTGAAGCTGGGAAACCCCAGCTTGGTGGGGTGCAGCGGAAGCACAAGCCTTCCTGCCGGCCATGACCATGCTGTTATTGGAGCTCTGGCAATGAACAGTGCAGAGAAAGGAGAAAGTGCATCAGAAAATTCACAGTTAAGCTCTCATTTTTCAACAAAAGAGTTAACAACGTTCGTGCGTTAGGTCACTCATGCATCGCTGCCGTCAACTCCATTCCGAGAGGAAACGGGAATGGCAGGGCCTTGGCTACTGCTGGGACATGCACACACACACACAGGACTCCTTCCCCCCAGTCCTCTAGGATACACTCCAAAACTTTCAATGGCTCAAAACCCTCTTTCCCCAATTGAAGCATTGTGCTGGCTCCACACTGGCCTTACGTTCCATTTTCTTTGCTAGCAAGCTCTTTTTTTGGGTTGGTTTTTGGTTGGTTTTTTTTTGGTTTTGTTTTTTTTTTTTTTTGGTTGGTTGGTTGGTTTCTTTTTTCTTCCCCCAATTCATTTTAAATTGTTTTTGGAGAAAATCCATTTGGCTGTATTCATGCCCATGCATTTCTAGTCATTCACAGACATGCTCACTCCCATCGGACATCGGAAAGAACAAATGGCCAACATACAGAAACACCTGGTATACTCCATACACACTCCAGCAACACAAGCTTGGAAAGAAATCCAGAGTCTTCATGGGAAAAGCACCCCACAAGGGCAAGCATGGGGGAATTCAGAACAAACTGGCTGGTTTTAAGGCAGGAAAGTCTGTGGCAGCTCGTTTGACTGGGATAGGTTGTCATTTCAGCTGGCCACCTCCCTGGCAGCGGTCCTCCCACAGAGGGGGGAAGTCCTCGAGTTAGAAACAGGCTTTTTATGGCTTCCTCAGAACAAAGAAGGAAAGACATCAGGAATTGCTTTAAAAAATGGGTCAAGGGTTTGCCACTGAGCATCTGCCCAGCTTGTCCTCATTGCAGAGTCTAATACATGCCCACACTGAGCCTTTCCTGATGCAGAAACACCTAGAAAGGATATTGGGAGTTGTGCCATCATCAGGGCTACCTGATCTTTTTCAAATGTAAGAATCAACATCTAGCCACAAACATGTAGCTGCAAAATCAGCAATGTTGGCTCTGGACATTTAAGACACACAGGGAAATTGACACACAGACAAAACACAAGTGTGCCCAAAAACTTCTGATCTTTATGCCAAGTGGGAAAATGCATCCAGCTAGGTATATTATTTGGGATAAGAAGTGCAAGCCCCTCCACTTGATATGGCACACTGCTACTGAATGATTGCTTCACTCAGTCCTTCCTCTGACCTCACCCAAGCAACACCTCAAGGGGAGCAGGCAGGAGAACGGGGTGCTCTGTGCTAGGGATTTCTGTCACTAAAAAAATCAGTCAATTTATCAGAGTTAAAAGAAACTAGAACAGCAAAGTCCAACATGGATTAGCCGTAATTTAAAATTGTCAGAGGTTTTGGTTCTTCAGCTGAAAAGTAAGCATGTGCCAAAAAAATGGGATGCTCAACTTCCAGCCTGCAGCGCGTACGTAGGCTCGCCGGGGAATGGAGGAAGCTCAGGAAGCTGTCAAGCTGTTAGCTAGACTGCCTCGAGCAGACGAGAAGGGTTACTTTGCTAGACTGCTATGCTGAGAGGAAAGTGTTGCTATTTGTTTTCCCAATCTCCTTCTGCAGTGTAATAACGCAAACTTCCCTGCCGACCTTGGAGGCGAGCGCTCCTCTGTGGAGCATCCCAGAATCCCCAGTGCTGCCCTAAGCCAGCAGACCCGCTGGATGCCCTGTCTTAAAAACTAACTCAAAATGCAAGAAAAATGCTCAAAAATCTAAAAGAAAAAAAAAATCTGACAAAAAGAAAAAAAAAAAAGATTTCTTTTTCATGTGTGAAGTGACTCTGTCAGTCAATGGGTGGAGAACCAGTTGGCATCACTTGGACCTGGATGCCACTTCCACGGGGCTTGTGCCTGCCTGGCACCAGGATGATCAGCTGGGGAGCTCACAGCAGAAATGACAAGAGCAGACAGACTTTCCAGCCTTAGAACCCGTGTCGTATTTATGAGATGAGTCCACCTGAAACACAGTTTTCCCTTGAAGACTCCAGTTCCCCTTTTTGGCTTCCCCTTCCCAGGCTTGTCTTGCCACTCAGCAGTGCTGAGAAATAAGATAAACAGGAATGTGATACCAACCGTGAACTGCTGGTTCTGTCGTCGCCGTTGTGTCTACACACGGGAACAGAGGATTGGAGGAAGGGAAGAAACAGGAGGAACAGCATGCAAAAAAAGGGAAAATGGAAAAAATGGAACAGATAATATATGAGCAAGCTTTCAAAGAACATTGCGTGACAAGCAATAATAAAATGAAAGGCAAAAAGCATTTGAAGTGAGTTGCACTGTTTAGAAGACATGCCTCCAGTTCAAAAGCTATGAGCCTGAGGAAAACAGTAAATTTTTCTCTTTTTCCAGGTCCTTGCCAGAACAATTACTGGTGGTTGCAAAGTCAGGGGAACAGGAGACAGGAGAGAACACCGACACCAACGGTTTGGTTGGTGGGGACAAAACAGAAGCTCCAGAGCAGGATGAAGAGCTGAGGCTCGGCACGTCGCTGTTACACACTCAAACACTGCCTCATCAGAGCACTCGTGGCCAGGAAACAGTCTGCTCCTGCCTCTCCTCCAGCTTCCCAGCCACCACCCGCACGATGAACCATTTTTTTCAGCATAAAAGATGTTCTAGAACTGGCAACTGTGGACAAACATTAACAGTCCCTCTGCTGCAGCAGGTACCTGGTTGAACAGCTATGGGTAATTAAAATATCCTGGATTTTTTTTTGCTGGTTAGTCTGAAGTTGACTCTACTCCATATGGACTACATCCCACTGGAAATTTCTTGGGGGGCACTGCCTTGCCAATGGAGAGATGCTTTGTCTCTTCCAGGAGTTATCAACAGGCAGTTTTAAAAGACGGACCAAATCTGAAGGCTTTTACTGACAGTTATTTCCTGCACACCAACTGGTCTAAACCGAATGTAACCACATTAGCCAATGTACTGGCTTGTTTAGAAGTTGGAGGCCGTTTACTTTCCGTCTGGAGGTAGGTACTCCACGGCAGGGTTCAGCGGCTGGAGCGGGCAGGCTCCCCAGAACGTGTCACTGAATAAATCCCTGGAGCCAGGGGCCCAGGCCAGGCTGGGCCCAGCCCTGCTCGGCTGGAGCAGGCAGTGTTTGAGTGAGTAACAGCGCGGGGTGAGCAGCGCTGCACCCGTGGCCCTGCACAGCAGCCCGGAGCTTGGGTTTTGCAGCAACGACAGACAATTCACAGCGGCGTTTCCCCTCGGTGGCATGCTGGCAGACAACCCGGGCACGGGTCCCCTGCGCGGGCAGAGGCAGCAGTGGAAAAAAGAGGACCTGTTTCTTGGCAATTTAGCTGAGGACAGCCCAGGGCTGAACTCCTGAAGCAGCAGCAAAGACAAGAATCGTACAAGGAATACACAATACTTACAGATACAAAGGTCTACATGCTTTAATTATAGAAGCAAAACAAATAAACCCTGCACAGTTTAACAAACTGTACCAAGATTTGCATAGCAGATTATCAAGCCATCATTAGCCTGTTTCCACTGCCAATGTAGGCCGTTCTCATCTTGGCAACCAAATCTAAGGCACCCTCAAGGAGGCCAGCCCTTGTTCTCCTGCAGGAGCTCTGGGGGCTGCAGGGGAAACCTTCCAAAGCCACGAGGAGACCAAGAGTAGGGCTTTGCTTTGGTTTTGGGTAGCAATCCCCATTTGTTTTAACCAAGCAAATGGTGGAAGGGGAAATGGTGGTGGAGGTGGGGGGAAAGCCACTGTTTAGAAGGGGTTGTAAAACTGAGTATTAATTCCTGAGATAGCATCTTGGCATCTATAAATAGTCTCAATTTACTGTCTTCCTGAAATAAAAAAAGTTATGTCAGCTTTTACAATAAATAGAGAATCTGCTGGAAGCAAACTTGTATTGATGTGCTGGAAGAGATTATTAGTCAAGAAACAGTGCAAACTGGACAGTGCATCTCGCTTCCCCGTCCGGGGACAGAGATCGACAGGTTACACAAAATAAAGTTCTCAAGCGGTTGTAAGTGCGAACAAATATCCACGTCAAACAACATGTTGGCTGCAGCTGGAATGACAAAGTTATGATTAGCAAATGGTTTGGATGGTTGCAATAGGAAACACAGACCGGTTAAAGTTTAGAGTGAGCTTTTGGGGAGTCCTGTCCAGTCCCAGTCTTCTTTGGGCAGGAGGACTGTACACACCAGTGCTCCGCAGGGAATGACCCCGTGGTCAAGACATGAATGTGCTGACACTGGTGTGTTTCTACATCATCACGTGGCAGAGGAGAGAAAACTGTCACTGGTGCTTTGGTACCAAATCAGTGCATTCCTGTAAATGCCAGGTGTGTGTCCCAGCCCCGCCACTGCCGCTCCTCACCCGGGAAGGGACGTCCTGGCCCTGCAATGCTGCTGCTCACACAACCTGTAGGCTGGACTGGCTAACTTTGAAGGTGCTTTTCTGAATCCTGGGTTTGTGCCACCAGCTTTTGCTTTGCTTTCAAGAACAGCCACACTTCCATGTCAGAGCAGGCAAAGAGCACCCCAGGGATCAGCCTTCTGCCCCATGTCCTACAACAAAAACCATCTCTTTTCCTCAAATGCTGACCAACAAGAAGTCTTTGATACACTCCTGACTCAACTAATGTTGATCAAAGCCAAGGAAAGGCTCTGCGATCACAAAAAAGCACTGTTCTGGTCCCAGGCCATCAACATGCTACACAAGCACCCAAGGCTGATAGCTATCATTTAAAATGGAAAGCTGGTGATGAAGAAGGGGCCGGTTTACCAGGTGCAGCAAAGCCAAGAGGATGTACAAATCACATAACCAAACAGACTCAACTCAACATGGGATTTTCTATCTTAGTATCAAGGCTTCTCTTCCCAATGCCGTTTAGGAAAAGAACTAACCACGCTCTTCAGGAAAAGCAGAATAATGTCAAGGCCTTCCAAAAGAGCATTGGCCTCTACAAAGCTCCAAATTTCACTTTATTGGGACTTCTGTGTAGCACTGGCCATAAAAAATAAATATCTGCCAGCTAGGACATCTCAGATGACACCCAAGCTCTAGGCACTCACCACCCCATTAGGCAGCTACGCAAGGGCACACACACAAACACCCACACATATTTATAAAATTACTGCATGGAGGCAGCTGGGCAACATTTCTCAGAGTTATGAGCTCACTGCTGAGCCTCCTCATTTTCTCAAATGGATTCCCTCCAACTTCAAACTGTTTGCAGAGTGTGACAGACCAGGCCCTTTAAACTTGGCCGTAATTAGTCCACAGCCTCAAACAGAATAAGCACGATGGAGGAATATTAAAACCCCAGCAGCAAAATTAAATTCCCCTGGCTGAATGCTGCAGCCGCAGTGCTGCAGCCTCACAGAGGTACTTGGTGCTGGGGCTGAGGAGCACACACAGAATTACAGCAGCACATCCACAAAATAACAGCAAAACATGCTGCTGCTTTTTAAATTTAAGGAGGCTTTAGCAAGTATAGATATCCATTCAATATATTGCTTTTTAAATTGCTTTCTGAACTGAAACCAAAAGCCAATCTGATCCCTGACGCTGGAGCTCTTATTCTTCCCGATTTTCCAGACTATTTCACGTGTACTGACTGGGCTGAGTGTGAATTCCTGCACGTTGCTGCCTTCACAGCAGCCTGAGGGAACAGCATGCAGCACTGCAAAGGGATCCCTGCTTTGCTTCAGGTCCTTGGGGCTGATGAAAAGGCCTACAAAAGCCTTCCCAGCGTTCCCCTGGATGAAACTTCTGTGGGACACCAGCACAGATGTCACATCCCACAGCAATGCACGATGTGGGGTGACAGGGCTCAAACACCAGAGTGCAGTGGCCCATCCATCCTCCCCCTCACCACACGCTCCTCCAAGGACGGATGGAGATGTCCCTTGCATTCCTGAGCCCCCTGATCTGCTCTGTACAGTGCTCCAGGTTGGTGTTGAGTGCCCCTGGAGTGGTCCAGGCATGCTGCAATGGGCCCTGGGGACAGCTTGATTAGCGGACCAGATGTTTCACAAAAATCATCACAATCTGTATGGAGGTTGTGTGTGACCAGAACAAAGATAGGCTGAAATTAGCACAGTGGCTCCAGCCATGCTTTTGCATGTTTCCCCATACAGATTTGGGAGGATTTGGGTTTGATTTCAAGCCCAAGCTTGCACACAACCCATGCTTCTGCTGAGCAAGATGATGGTTTGTGCACTGCTTATGCTGTGTCATCAAAAGTAAGGCCATGTATGACAGGTCCTGCCTGCTGCTGGCTGGACCTGGGACTGAAAGACTGAATTTTATTTCGTTTTATTTCCTGTCCCAGGCCTATCAGCTCTGCCTTTAGCCCCTTTAATGCAGACACATCCTGGATGAAAATGTCAAAAAGGCGCAGAATCATCTTTAAATTAACTTGACATTTTACCAGGGACAGGCAGAACTTTCAACAGAAAGCAGAAGTTAAATAATAAATAATCTGGGGGAACAAATCCCTGGGCTGCATCCCTGCAGAGTGGCATCAAGCACCTGAACGTGTCACAGCTCGACACCAGACTGGGAATGCCGAGAGCAAACTGGGAGCCCTGGCTGTGCCTGCTGTGCCCGCCTCCCGCTGCCAGCGTGGGCATCTCCACATCCCCAGAAAAGCCAGAGAGAGAGCCCACACAGCCGAGCTGAGCTGACTGGGGAGCAAATGTGCTTTTGCAATTCAATTCCATGGTCAGGTCAGCACCTGCAGCAGTCCCAGGCAGAAGGGGCCGTACCTGAGCCGACGTCGCGGTCCTGCCAGGACGCCGCGCCTTGGTCATCCCCAGCTGCCTCTTCGCCGCCCACAAACCCACTGCAAGGAAATCTGAGGAGAGGCTGACTGGGACTGGAAGACTGGAAGAATGCAGACTGGGACTGCATTCTTCCTGCCCACCAGCCACTGGGATTACTGCTGGAATAAACCCCCTGCAGCTGCAGCTTTTCACACCACCGGCTGTAATTAGGAAAGGACAAACTCCTACTAAGGGAAAAATAATTTTTCTTTTTTTAAGGAAGTTTTTCAACATGTGAAATGCTCTGAAAACCTGCAACTTATTTTTGCTCACAGAGTTCACATTTCCATGTGCTATCATTTTTAAAGCACCTGGGATGACACAAAGGTGTGCTTCTCAGAAGACAGTGCCTGCCCCTGCGGGTGACAGGAGAGTTCCACCACGTGTCCCTGCTCAAGAGCTGATACTCCCAACTCAGCATCAATTCTCAGCTCCTGCTTTGGAGCTCAGAGGCTCCTGCACACCTCCAAGCCAAAGAGAGCTTGCTCCTGCTTGTACAAATCCTGAGCCTCGAGGAAGGAACTCCGAGCTGTTTCCACAGGATGGGCTCAGTGCTTTCCACACACATTCACTGAAGGGGCTGGAGCACCTCTGGGAAATCTCAAGTGAAAACCACTGCCTGCAATGATACAGCCCCCTGAAATACACAGGTACATACACCCCCACACCTGCTACTCCAAGGGATCAGTGGGATTTAAAATATGCTCTAAATGGGTATTCCAGGGGGGACATTGGGAGCTCCCAGCCTGCTGCTGCAAAGGAGGGAGAGCAGTGCCTTTGCAGAGGCAGCAGCATCTGCTGCAGGGCTGGCAACACTGCATTTGTCCCCCCCAGGTCTTCACCAAAACTGCTGCCAAAAAACCTGTGCAGTTCCACCTGTGGGGAAAGCGTGGGAAATGCAAATGTGCACCTACAGATGACTGTGGGTCCTGGGAGGCAGGTGTGCCAGGGGCCTGGGCAGCTGGGACAGGCAGTGAACCCGAGATGAGGGCTGGGCTGTGATTAAGGACCTTTATTTCCCAGGAAACAACAGCTGCCCAAGCCCAGCATTTCCAGGAGCGACTCCAGGGTAATTCAAATGATGCTGTTTGCTCTGCTGTATCGTATTGTACATCTTAATGAAGAAAGCCACAAGGACAATTTAACTGATAAAAAAGGGCTTGGCAGTGATAACGGCTGAAACACCAAAGGATGGCTGGAATATCAATGCTGCTGGAGGAGATGTGGAAAAGATCAAGCTGTCATGCAGGAAATCTTTTCAAGCACCTACACTAAAGTGACAGAGGGAAAGCTCTAAAGGTCGTGGTGTCTGGGAACTTCACTGCTCAGCTTGTCCTTCGCTGGAGAAAGCATCAGGTCAGCTTTCCAAGAGCTCCCCCAGAAACTCCCTGAACCAATAAATCAAAAGGACAACTCCAAGGGCAGAATTTTCTAGGGTCACCTGCTAGAAACTGCTTCAGTGCAGCCTCTCTCTCCATGTTTTATTCAATTAAAAAAAGACAATTGTTTTTCAGAACTATTTCATGGTTCCAGGGGACATGAACTACATCAGGAATATACTAAAAGTAGGGGGAGAAAAGCAAAACAAAGCAGATTTCAAACCCACCTCATCTTAAGAATTGGATTCCACTGGGCTGGCTCCAGGTGCCTGGAGTGCCAGCAGCTCAGAGAATATCCTGTTGTCTCCCACCTCTCCTCTGTCAGACAGGAAGAATGCTGGAGCATTTGGGTGAGGATGGGAATTAAGGTATCAGGTGTCTCTCAAGGCTTTGAAAAGTGTTCCAACACTACTCTGCTGTGTAATTCTAGAGATTATGTTAATTTAACCTAATTTTTTCCAGCCACAAAGTCTCTTAACTACTGAAGGGCAGAAGTTGGTGTGGCTCCACCCTCCTGAGCACTGACTGGAGAGGACACACATGCACATCTCTACATGACAGAGGGAGGAGAAGCCTCAGCTGCTCTGGGTGGGAAAAGCACACTGAACTCACGGGCAGAGGATGGTAGACACATGTCAAGAAGACTCAGTGCCAGGGAAGAAAATAAGAATTTCTCTTATCAGCATTAGTGTAACTTCTTCCGACAAATTGTGAGCAGGAGCTGCTGGAATCAGGGAGAAATATCACATCATTACATTTCCAGCCTCCTCAGCAGGTCAAAGACAACACAGAAAAGCATCAAGAAGGCAATGGAGACCCACTGGGTTCTGCCACCAGAGTGCCTGAGATCCTCCACCACTGCAAACCAAGGTGAGAGAACAATGCTGGACAGCCACGTGCTCCTTACCCCAAGGGACCTCTGCCAGGCTGATGACACGGCCATTTCTGACTGAAAAACCACCTCTCTTCCCTTATTTTTAACATAAAAAAGCTGAAAAGCTACATGAAGGCAAGCCCAAAGGCTGCTGAGCATCCACAGACAAGCTGCAGCACTCGCAGCAGGACAGCAAACAACCAAACTGCTGTGGAACCTCACACAGCACCTGAGCACAAGCGAGGACAGGCTCTGGAAGGCAGTGCTGGGGCAATCCTAAAATGACAGGCTGGTAACAACCCACTTCCCAGGAAAAGGACAGTCATTAAGGTTTGCAGGCACCGAGATTAACTGAAGGGCTTATCCAAGCATCAAGGCACATTGTTCCTTTTAGCCTTCCAAAGTTCACTGAAAGCACGAGCAATCACCGTCAAAGAAAGAAACCCGTGAGCGCGTCCAGGTACAGCCTGTGGGACACACGGCCGAGCTTCTCTGCCAGCAGCTCTCAGGGAGGCTTTGAGAAAGCTTCAAACCTCCTCTGAAACAAAAGCGGGTTAAGTCTAGAAGTCAAGAACAGGGAGAGGGGAGCGGTCCCAAGCAGGCCGGGCGGGCGCCTGGAGCTGGGGCTGCCGGTAAGCACCTGCAGGGAGGAAGCAGAGCGCGGCGAGGGCTGGCAGGGCCACGGTGGCCACCGGCACGGTAAGGCACGTTGGGAGAGGCTTCGCCGGCGTGTCCGTGCCCCCCTTGGGTGCAAAAACCTCGAAAGGAAAAGAAGCCACGAAACGCCCTGGGCAGGGTGGTTGAGAGTCAGCTGAGCAGCGTCATAAAAGCAAATAAAACGTGAAGGCATTTACACAAGGGGTGGTTTACAGCAACAGTAAACTTTGTGCCATTAGCTATTCAATGGTCCATCCTCACCTGCTGTTTGTCACCTCCACCTCAAAAAAAACCAAAACAAAAAAACAACCAAAACCAAACCAAAACCCCCACAAAAAGCAGCAAGCAAAAGCAAAAGCAGCGGTTGGAATAGGAAAGGTCAGAGAAATGGCAATGCAAATGGTTACAAATAAATCAGAAGGGTTTTCCTGATGAGTCAGGTCTGTGAGGAGGTATGAGGATGTGTCAGAGAGAGGTGTCATGATCTTGCTGGTTGTTTTTATTCATCTTTTCTCGCAAGACACGGAAAATCTCACAAGCTGAAAGGCAGCTCCTCAAGAAGGGGCCTATGGATGGCATTCACACAATAAAAACAACTGGTGGAATTCCCTTTCCTGGGAGAGTGAGGGAGAAGCTTATCACAGAGAAATACCAACATCTGGGCATGACAAAAAGCATCTTGAGTCACACCAGGTGAATTGAATTGCCGAAGACCGAACTTTCTGTGAATTACCCAGAATCTGATAATGACGGGATGGAGGCTGAAACAACTGCCCCTGCTAAGGGAGCTCTAAGGCTTTTGGAATCCTGCATTTGAAGTACCCAGTGCTGGCCACCAGTAACTGAATCAATCACTTTTCCTGCCATGACAATTCCCACATTTCAGGAACACCCACACCCACGGCAAGGACTGTCTGACACGCCGAGCTGCCGGACCAGGGCTCATGCTGTGGGTGGGTGTATTTGAGGGAAAAAAACACTGCAAGTGATTGGTTTGTTGTTTTTCCCCAGGCTTCATGCTCTGCTTATATACATAAAAGACAATAAACATTCAGGACATTTCCAATGGTTATGAAGGTACCATACCTGTGATGGTGGTAGGGATGGTGGTGGTAGTGGTGGTGGTTGTTGTGGGAGGAGGGATAGTTGTGGGGGGATCTGGATAAAATATAAAAAGGAAAATAATAAAAAAGCAAATTAAGAAAAAAACAAGCAGAACACAACAGCGGTCAATCGTGATCAGAGGAAAACAAGGAGCTAAGAAGCAGCGCAGGGGTTGGGGGCCCTTCCTTGGCTAAATCCCAGGGGGAGCCCAGCAGGGACAGCGGGGCCAGATCCTCCACCCACGCTTACCCAGGCTGGAGAACCTGGCCCCAGCCTCTCCCCCCTTTCTGCCTTCTACAATGCTAAAAAAAATAAATAAAACCCAGCATAAATTAGTCAATGAGAGAGAGAAATGGAATGGGAGAGGCATAAGGAAAATAAACTGCACGCTTTCCACAACAAAAAGACCAGTTTGCACATACAAGGAGAGACACAGTGGTGCTTTGGTGGCTGTCTACGGATACATTTGCAAACCCAGGTGGGAGGGCTGTGCGAGGGGCCCTGCTGTGCTTCACAGCCTGAACATTAACAGCACACAAACAGATTCTCACTGTCCTCCCAGGGCCGTGAACCTCACTGCTCTTCCTCTATAAACACACGGCAGCAGGATGTTACAAACTACTTCAAAGATGGTGAGGGATACGGAGAAACGAACAACATCATTGCTGAATATCAATTTCCAGGTATGAGGAATTCCACCAAGATCTTTTAATTAAAAAAAGAGTCAATATTTTTCTGACAATTTCAGTTGCACACTCTTGTTTTTGCTACTAGGGCATCGTTAATGAGATGTTTCTCTCTGTGACCATTTCTCAGATGGACTGGACCTGTTGAGATTCAAACCCCGCTGCTCGTCACGGGATTGATGTTACACACAGGAACACATCCTTATCAAAACTATCGGGCAGGAGAAGGTAGATATGAGAAGATGTAAAAGAAAAATATGTATCAATGCCCAGATGATCAAACTGAATGCACTAAGTAGTCAGAAAGACTTTGAACTACGGATTCATTCGGCAATAATAGAGCATGAAACCTTTCATGGGCTTTTGATTTTAGGTTTCCTCCGTAGCACGTCAGCTGTTCCTCACTAACACATCTGCTACTCTTTTATCTCTGAGCGAGCTCCCTTGGATCCCCTAATTAAGATATCTGAACTTTAATTATATACTGCACCATTATTATATTCCATCCAACTTCCCAAGAGTTAAGGAACATCACCTCATAGTTTGCTGTGCTATGAGCAGTCACTGCCTTTCCTCTACATCCCAAGGATCTCAGCCCTTGTGCTTCTCTCTCCCATCTCCTGGGAGCAGTGGGGACCTCCCAGCTGAGGCCCAGCAGAGCTGGGGAAAGGCCCCCAGACTCACACTGACCAGCCTGGGACTGGCTGTGCCATGGGCACATACAGGCAAAAAAAAAAAAAAAATCTGTAGTGCTAATGGAGCTGGAAATTTCTAGCACTGTATCTGCCCACGCCCATGGGGACAAAAAGCATAAAATAAATTTTAGAAATGAGCATGTGTCCAGTGTGTGTCAGTGTGATTATACATCCCCATCCCATGTGGGCAGCTGGGGAGGTGCTGGGCACAGCTCAGCTGCTGAAGCCACCTCAAACCCTTGACCTGCAGAGATGTCCCTTGCAATGGCACTGCCCGAATGCTGCCTCTCCCAGGGCTGTGCCAGACCCTGCTCCATGTCTGCAGCCCCCAGCTCCCACCCAAACGTGGCCTGGGAGCTCTGCACCGTGAGCAGCCCCAGCTGCCCTGGAGGGACAGCGAGGCAGGGCCACCGAGGCTCCCGCCGTGCCCACAGAGACGTGGCTGCACGGACACAGGCCCCGTGCTGCTGGGGAACTGGCTGCTGCTGCTGCTGCTGAAAGAAGCCACGGGTCAGAGCTGAAAGTGCTCCACCACTGAGCAGGGTGAGACCCCCATGCTGAACCCCCCCTCCAGCTGGGCTCTGCACCAGGAGGCTTCAGCTGACAGCCACAGCCCAACCACTCCCTCCCCACTCTGGACTTCTCCCTTTTAAATCAAGGGTTAAAAGGATTCCTTGTGCTGTCAGTGGCACAGCCTAGCAGGATGGTCCCAAACGTGCAGGAACTGGAGGTGATGGGGTGTGCAAAACCCTTCTCTGCACACGAGCAGCCCTCCTCTACATGGGCAACACATCTGCCAGATGCCTAAGCTGGAACCCACAGGTCTCCATCCCCTGGGAACCTGCATCTCCTTCCAAGTAATGCTACCTTGGGTCTCCTCCTGGGGATTTAATCCCAAGAGGAAGCAACCCCAAGCAAGTCCTGCGCTGTCTATTCTCCTCACATCCAAAATGCAGAGTAATTATGTGAGATTTCCCACGAGCTCTAAACCTCAGGTCAGTAATGCTGGGGAGGTTCCCCCCAGCCCTGCCTTGGCCTAGGATGGGTACAGAGAACTACACCTGCCCCACAGCTGCTTTATGGCAGCAGCTTTCATGGTTTCCATCTCGTGGGGAACTGCCTGTGTGCTATTCCAACTGCTTTGCTCTCTGCAACATTGGTTGTTTCTTTCAACACTGATGTAAACAAGTGGGTTTTTTGTATTGTGAGCATGCAAATCACCAACCATAAATGCCTATCTGACTTCATTTTGTAAACTGGGGTCTTGTGGAGCGAGAGGCACTAGAAAAACTACCTATATGGGACATGAGTTTTGTGTAAGGTCAAAGCTGTCACTACCTTGAGTCTTTTAGGTGAGTTTCTAAGACTGGGCTTAAAATCACTCCTGCAGAGCTGGCATTTGGAGAGGTATGGGAGGTTCTCCACTCTTTGACTGGATCAGAGCAACTACCAGAGAGCTCAGACTGCAGAGCTTCAGGTGGCTGTTGCATGGAACAAACTTCAAACCAAGTTTCTGTCCCATCTGAGTGGAACCATAGCATCGTTCAGGTCAGAAAAGACCAAGACCCACCAGGAACTCAGCCCAGCCACACACAACCGCCCTCAACAGAGAAAGTTTAAATATGCAGCCCAAGGAACAGCTCATCATTAAACTGGGGGATCGCTCTGCAAGTGCCTCCTGAATCTCCATTCCATGCAACACCTCATGGCAGGAGCACGAGGCTCACAGCAATGCCAAAGTGATGCAGAGGAAAGGAAGAATTAAAGCAGGTACTTAACAGCGCTTTAAAAGATGCTGAGGCATGTTTCAGTGTCTGCCCAGCTGCACAGACAGGCTGAAGGCACCTCATTCCTCCAGTTTATTTACTGGTTTGTAATTATGTGGGGATGCTGGCTGATTAACTCGCTAGTGGAAGGCTCAGAACCCCTCGGACCACTGTTCCGGCCACTGGAGGAGGCGTTACCAGAAGGACAAGGAACCACTGAGAAGTCCAAGGAGAACTGCACAGTTCTCCCCACGCCCCTGCTCTGGCTTTTCCCTGGCAGCACGGGGTGGGGGTCCCCAGAGGCGGGACAGGCTCTGTGCCCGCCGCACACACCGAGAGCCCCAGCAGCACCCAGTGCCTTCCCAGCCCCTACCCCAGCCCAGCACAGCGTCGGGGCGTCAGGAGCTGCCTGCAAGTCGGGCATTGAGCAAATGTTAAGTTCTGTCACAGCTTTCCGAGCAGGGCATGTTGCAATTACGTGTAAACGAGTCTAGAAGAACGGTGGTTTTTCTCACGTACCGTATACAAACAGCATGTAATCCGCATGTGATTTCCCCACCGCGTTGGAAGCCTCACAGCGGTATGTACCATTATCTGTTTTGTTTAGGTTACTAATGAGAAGGTTTGAACCAGACACTACAACGTGTTGAGGCATCTCATCATCTACTCTTAACCACCTCATGTCCGTAGGCCTACAGAGGAGGGAGAAAAAGAAACAGTCACATTACTATTTTCCTATGGTCAAGATGGCATCTTCAAAAGTTCATCCACAGACAGAAAGCCCAAACCAAGAAAAACTGTAAAGAAACAACACATACTTTTTTGCACTACTCAAGCCCAGATGCTGTCGGGCTTCCTCAATTTAAATTTATTTAAACCCAACAGGAAACTGTATCCAGAGCTTAAATTTTCTGAAAACACTAATGCAAGCAGGAAGAAAGTTCATTAGTGGTTAATCATTCGCTTACTCAGCAGACCTGAAAGCTCTGAGGCTACAGACTCAGTGTTCATCCACGGGGTGCTCTGAGGGCAGAGCTGGGCAGCAGAACAAGCAAGGTTTTGTCAAGTTTGAGCCCTTCCACAAGCTGCCAGGGACCTGGTGACCTCGGCAGGGGCTGTGCTGTGCACTGAGGGAGTTTCAGCCCTTCTCCTGTCCCCCAGCCCGCCTGGCAGCCCCTTCCTGCACCCCACACTGATGGAACCCACGTGGGCAGGGGGTCTGCATCATTCAGGGAATGAAATGAGCCTGGGTTGTTAGAGCTGGTAAAGACTGGAAGTGCTGAAGGGTTCTGCAGGGGGGTGTCTTTTGTCTTTGTGGGGTTGTTTAGCATCTATTATTATTATGTCTCTTAGCAGCAGTGAGGGGACAGATCAGCTCTTTCTCAGCAAGAAAATTCCAGCATTCTTCAGGCCACTCAACTCCTCTTCAAGGGGAGTTTCCTGCAGCACAGCACTTCTCAGCCTGCCTGGCTCCAAGGGTGGCAAGTGGGACTTCATGTTGCCGGAGGTATCCCACGGCTCAGGCTTTTCCCTGGGTCCAAACAGTACGTGAGAGCCATGATGCAGAAGCTCCTGATGCTTCAACATCCCAGCCATGCTACTGGATGGATCCAGCACCAAGCAAACTCAGCTGGGCATTGGCTGACTGGTTTTGGACACGGGTTTGGTGTTCTGTCCCTCACTGCCACACGAGTCACAGTGTGGGCAGCAGAAGCTCCTGAGACAGCCCAAATGCAGTTTAACTTTGATAAGGGTGGGAAGGGTTTGAATGCTCCTGGCTACAGTTTTTAAAGGGCTCTTTGTGCTGTGGAGTTGCCAGGTGGTACACGACACAGTAGCTGCTGCTCAGAGAAGCGTGTCCCTGGATGCCTCACAAGTGACCGTTTCAGCATCTTCCCACTTCTGTCATAGTTTTAGGGGGTTGTGTCTAATCTAACAAAATATCTGTATTAATACCGAAGAGAAATTTCTCCTCTCTAGTCTTTTTTCCCCTCTGAGCTTCCTTTCCCCAATATTTATGTTGCCAAATTTTGCAGAGAAATTACTTTGCTTAACTGGAGAAACCTCCCCCTTCACCTAAAACTTCTGTGTACGATTTCATGAAACCTCTTCGTCTTAAAAAGATGGAGCCAAACCCAGCTCATTGTTTTACTGTGTATTTTCTGAGCTTCGGGAGACCCAGGTGAAGTGACCTAGAGAAGCCAATTCCCAGCACATCACCAGCACCACGAAACGTGCAGCGGCAAGCTGCCAGGGAGATGTGTCTGTCCTATTTAACATGGGAATGTCTTACTCATAGCCTGCAAGGAAAAAATGTAGAGAAGCCTGTTCATTAGATTCCCAGTTGATAGCAAATGGGAGGCACTGCAGGTACCCAGGGGAGCAGGAATGCAAAGGGGCTTGGCAGGCTCTGAGCAGGGAATAGCTCCTAAACGGAATTCAGCAGGGACGTGCCAGCCTCTGATGCACAGGGAAGGGATTGGCCTCGTGCCCAACAGAACAAACTGGGAAGTGGGAATCAAGCAAGTACTCTGGGAATCAAGAAAATACTGTGGATGGGGATGTAGGCTACCAGGGAGGATGAGGGCAGCCTGAGCCTCCTCGGCGCTGGGTGCCTGTCCTGCCCACAATGCTGAGCTGGACGGGGTCCAGCTCCCCACGCCCCAGCTCTGGGCACACTGCCAAGGAGGCACTGACAGATCTCAGAAATGTTTGCAGAAATCTTATGGACATGATGAAAATAAAGAAGGATAGTAAATACTTGACAGCCATAAATCCAAGTGGAAGAGAAAGTATTTTGAAAAAGAAAATAAAGCCGACAAAACTTAAATTAGAACAGCAATGAAAGTGTGAGAAAATCTACCCTCCCTTGCCAGGATTTTCCTGATGCATAAATTTCTTCAAATGCCTAAGAAAGCCTCAAGGGCTTGGCAAGAAGAGGAGAGAGAATAAAACTGGTATTCTATAAAAACCACACGGGGCACCAAGCGGGAGGAAAACCATCACAGAGTCAGCAGGAGCAGAAGGATGGACTGCCTTACCTGGGGATCCATCCCACTTCCCCACGGGCTCAGTGCTGCGGTGCCGGGCTGGCGTCCACGCACCGGCACCTCCAGGGGCCACAACTGCAGCCCCCGACCTCGCTTTTGCAGATTAACCAAACCCAAGATTAACTGCAGATTAATGCCACCCAAGCCATTCCCTGGGGGAAGAGGTGTCCGGTTGGGAGCCTTGCCCTCCTGCACCCAAAGGCTGCTGCATGGTGGCCAGGAAGAGCTCTCCTAGGAGCTCCTCCAGTGGAAATTCCTTGGCCATTAGGTGCACAGGAATAAATGCCAGTCCAGCAGATGTTTGGGTGCAGGAAGCATCTCTCTCCTTCACTCTGGGACATGATCTTCGCAGCAGAGCATGGCAACAGGAACAGTGGCCACGCAACGTCCCGTCACCACCTGCCAACCCTGGGCCATCCCTGAGAAGGGTCCAACTTACTGTGGCTTTCCAAAGGCTGTGCACGTCAGCTCCAGCGGCTCCCCTTCTCTCGTCAGGCCTTGCAAGGGGTAATTCTGAGAAACCCGCACTTGAGGCTTATCTGCAGGACACAAAACACGGCTCGGTGAGCCCCGGGTCGCGCCCCGCCGCTCCCCTCGCGCGCTCGGCGCCGGCAGCGCGAGCAGGGGGAGCCGGCGGCACCGCGAGTCCCGCCGCGGCGCCGTGCTGCCCGGGAAGGGCCTCTCGCTGCACTGCTCGTCCCTGAGCTCGCTCCAGCTAAAAGGAACTCATCGGCCTTCAGGCTGAGGGGAAGCTGGAGAGACGCGAGGCGCCCGGGAGGGAAGGGTTCCGTGGGGTATCGGCGATTCCTGCGCCACAGCCCCCGGAGTCCATGAGTGCCAACGCGCTGGGCTGGACAAGAGATGCTCGTTAGAGACACAAACAGAGCCACAGCCACCGCTGCCTCCGTGTAAACAACAGGAGGCTGTATTTCGTCCAGATGAAGCTCCTCTAAATCCTACAATAAACAGAGAATTAAAGCATGGATAGTTAGGGAGCCAACTCAACAACACTTTAGTAAGACCCTGCAGGAAAAAAAGAGCCAAACCACAAACCTAGAGTCCACAATTAAAAAATTCATTACCTCCCATGACTGAAACAGAGATTAAAAATGCAATCTGAGCTGTAGCTAAAACATTATCAGTGCAGGAAATCAATTCAAAGCTACAAGTGCCATTAAGCCATAGATATTTTTCAGGAATTTACTCAACTGTAAGGAACAAAGGAAGGAAAAAAAAAATCAGTATGCATAAAGGTTGAAACCATTTAAATGTTTCTATTTCCTTTGAGAGTAACTGCTACCCAAAATATTGGCTGGCTGCATTTTATTAACTGTGTTTAACTCATTAACATGCCTCCTATGGAATAATAGAGATTAGGAAAAAAAACCCGTGTGTCAGGATTTAACCAATTTAAACTCTCATAATTTTCAGTAATGGAATAAGCTACACAAGTAAATCCTCTCCCGAGATGACTCTACCACAACATTTCATCAACTAATCCCTGTTACAGATGCTTCCTGCAGCTCTGGAACTGGGGTGTCCTTGTGGGCTGGGGGTGGTGGCAGCACTTTGAGGTGCCACCGGCTGAGGGGACAAGTCCCAGTCCCACAGGGCACTTCAGTGTGCCTGGAAACGCCCTCCAGCCCTGGAGGGGCAATAGCTCTGCACAAGGAGCAGGGGAGGACAAGCTCACCCGGGTGTTATGCAGCACACAAATCCCCCGCCACACCCTCGGCACTGCGCTCACCACTCCTGCCCACAGCTGCCATCCCCACAGCGTCTGCTCCCCATTTCAGATGTGCCTCGCAGCAGCAGCACCAGCCCGTGCCAGGAACGTGGATGGTGTTATATCCGTGCTGTGGAAGGAGCAGGAAACTTCCCCAGCTCAGTTTACTCAGCACACGGGGACTGAAACACCTCCTTTTGCTGTTTGCCTCTCCCGCTGCATCTCCCTTTCCATTAGGTGAGTTTAGTATTTCTAATGAGCTGTTTACTAATGACAATTACTTATGGAAATCAGGAGGAATACACCCAGGTGTGCTGAGCACAAAGTGCCAGCCCAGCCCCATGAGCTCCCACCGAGCTGGGTGAGCCCTTCCACTGCCACCCCACGAGTTTCATTCAACTGACAGTGGCAGGGAAGTGGACCCGTCCCATTTGGATCCAGGCACTGTCAAGGTGTCACCTGCAACAGGAATCTGGGTGTCTCTTGCTGAAGCCAAGAACATCCCAAGGGAGTGACCACAGCAAAGAACTTGTCAGCACGCTGGGAGTTACAGAGGGCACTTAGGAAAATGTACCCGAGCCTGAAGGATGCAGAGGGATGGCTCGACACTCCAGAGAACTGGCTGGCATTAGGCTCATGGCATGGGAAAAAAACTTCACTCAAGAATCTGGAGGGGCAGTGGTGTCTTTTTCCCTTTGTTTAAGGACGTGCCTTTAGACAATCTTAAATTCCACTTCCAGTGCTCACACCCTGCCTCACACCAAGTCAGTGTATTTCCTGCGGATTATGGACTCTGAGCGCAGGCCTGTGAAATGCCGAGCGCTGTGGGACCCTGAGCCTGGCTCCTGTGACATTTAGCAGCACATGGACAGAGCACTGATGGCTCCAAGGCCTGCTCCAGCCGTTTGTACCGCCCTGTTACACAGGGCACGTTCCAGCAGTGGTGTCTGTGGCTCTGTAACGTGGGCTGATGACCACCTCGGACAGTAACACAGGACACCAGGCAAGAAGTGGCAGTCTTCACCACCAAGTGTATTCCAGTACCCCAAAATCCTCAACTTGGAACTTTGTAACATCACACCACTGGACTGTTACATAACAATAAACACCTGCATCTGTGCACCCGAGACCCCGTGTGCTCCGTGGCAGCCAATTAGACCCAACAACCCACAGCTATTTCCTACTACGCCTCCTTCTAGCAGCTTAAAAAAAAAACCAGCCTCGTAATTTAATAAGGCACCTTTATTAAGCTAAATTCATTCAAAAGCTCAGAGTGATATACAAGGTTAAATACCAGTTGTCTAAAGGTTACACTGTAGCAGCAGCCAATTTGAAAAACTTATTACAAAGCCATTCTGCGTTTGATGAGATTTCTCTCACAACAGGCACGGCGCGTGCGCCGGGGTCTGCTGGGGGCTGCAGCCCCCAGAGGGACCATGCACCCCAAAACCCTCCCCTCCCCTCAGGACGCCACAGGCCACCGAAACCTGCACCCATTGACTTTCACACCTCTCAAGCTCCGTGCTTGGGAACTTACCAAACCACTCCAGTTATTCCGCATTTGTCCCAGTTCTTCCTTTTTTAGCTGCTCGCCCCATTTTTGTGCCATCAGCAAAGATTATTAACAGTGACTTTTTAAGAACTTCAAATGCTTCAACTGAACGGCATCAGGCCAAGCACCCAGGCCCCTGCATTCCCTCTAAAAATACCAGCACTGCTGATTACTCCCTAATGACTATCCTTTGAGATCTGCCAGTTAGTGATTTCTTAATCCATTTAAACACGCACTTCATCGATAATGCTTAGATGTCATTAATCAGCCGAGATAAAACATTACACCGAGTTCGGGGCCTTACAAAAGCCTAAGCCTATTATTTCCACCCGTTTCCTTTCATCAGGCCAGCCCACGACCTGGAAGGCAGGCGGGCTCACTGCCCCAGAGCCCGCAGCAGGCGGGTTTGGCAAGCGCGGCTCGCCGCGTGCCCAGGGTGCCGCGATGCTCCGGGGGCTCAGCCGCGGGACCCTCGCTGGCGACCCGGCGGCAGCGCAGCCCACCCTGCCCAGAGGACACGCTCCCTGTGGGGCTGGAGGCAGCCAAAAGGCTTCTTCCCAAGTGCTGGGAAACCAGCACAGGCGCTTCTGGCAGCGCCAGACCCCGGCCGGCAGAGAAGCCGGCACTGTGGACTCTGCCAGCGCTTCAGCCGAGCAGGCTCTGGCCTCTGCCAGGCGAGGAGGTGCCAGGTCCAAGTTTAAAATCCATTTTCTGATCCCTGCATGAATTGCTGACGTACCTCTTGGTAAACCTGACGCCAGATGGCATCCCTGGGTGCAGGATCCGCGGGCCAAGCAGTGTTCCTGCCCACTGTAGGTAAATCCAGCCTCAGCATTTCCCAGATAATGCTGAACACATCTCCCTTCAGCTGGGCATTGCTTCATCCAGCTCCTCATCCCTGCTCTCTTCTGTGCCCAAGACAGCTGAGCTGCTCAAAAAACTGACTTGTGGGAGTCTCTGATCTCACTCAGGGAAGAGCAGGAAAAATATGTTTTTCTATATTAAAAGGAGTCAGCAAAGTTAACGCTGATCCTCAGGTGTAAACAACAGCCAACTTTATTCCAAAATCCACTGGGGCTGCTCATCAGGAATGCACTCTGCGTCAAAGCCAGCCCAGCCTGGCAATCCCCTGCCTGCTCCTCACCTCTGACAAGGACGAGAGGCTGCACTGCTGATTTTCAGCCAAAATACAGAAATCTATTCAATAAATAGATCCCGTGTCTAAAATAAGGAATGAGCAGGACTGGCAGATCACAGCTTGTCTCGAAGAGCCTGTCAACCCCAAATACGACTCTGCAAAATTCACCCTTAACGAAAGCAATTTAATCATTTTGCTTGTTGCAGGAAAAGGAATGCCAGAGCCCGACAGGCATTTTGGGGATAAACACTTCTCTTTTAATATTTAAGCACACTCTGCTGCTTAATGCCTGCAAATGGCAGAGCCCCGGCCGCCCCACATGCTCCGTGCTCCCAACAACATTCCTCCGAGAAAACCTTATTAATGAGCTCACAAACGAGCACCCAACTGGGAAATGTCACAAACAAGAGTGGCTAATGCCCCAGAAAATCAAATAACTGAACACTTGGCTGATTGTGGTGCTTTTCATATTCACTAAAAGAAAAAAAACAGCTTTAAATCAAAGTTTCTGAAGGGGTCAACACCTCTCAGAACAAAACAACTCATTTATTCGCTTTTAGCAATCTCCAGATGATAAATTACATTGATGTTAATAACTTCACTGCAAACTATGCAATTAATATTAGTACTGGACGGAAATGTAAGGATTACTGGAGATGCAGCTGCAAACGTATGTGGCCGATTTTAAACATAATTGGGCACAAAAAGTTCTCCTATTGCAACAGCAGAGGCTGCAACAAGAATCCACTGGGGCAGGCTTTAAAGGTACACATGCAGGTATCACAAAAACGAATGCACAGGTAATTATAACTTCAGAAAAGGACAAAAAGCCAGCCCAGAGAAAAGGCCAAAATCCAGGTCTGACGCTCACTTCTGGTGCCATGTAATGAGAGCAGCAAACGCACCACAAGGGCTCAACTCGCACGTCTCCCAGAATATCTGGTTCCATTCAGCTCCTTAACGACATTTTAATGCATTTTGTTGCTTCATTTCCTTTCTAAAATTACACCCAACGCGCCGGTCTCCCATCGCTCACTGACGGAGCCACAGAAAGAGAGTGACTGCAGCAGACCTGGGGACGTTTCCACTCCAGTGCCACCGACTGTGGCTGCCAGGGCCGAGGATGCTCCTCAGGCATGGAAGCCTTGTGGCCACTGCGAGCGCACCGTGCTCTGGGTCCAGCCCTGCTTTGCTTTTGAGGAGTGTCAGGGGAGGGTTTCACACATGGCACACTGCTTGTTCACAGAGATTTCTTTTCAGTAGCACGCCCTACAGCCGTGTGAAGGCGTTCACCTCAAACTTCACCACGGGCCACACTGTGCCAGGGCAGAATGCAACAAATGGCTTGCTCCATCAATAGGGCAAGTTAACACCCAGCATTGTTGTTTTCTGCTTTTTTCTTGGAAAACAAACCCCACAACTTTTGAGTTGCATCTCAGAAAAAAATATCTCCCTACTCTGAAATTTAGTCAGACAAAAAAAAACCTCATTATCTGAGCAGGCTCCATCCATCATCCTCCTGTCCTTCCCCAACACATTTCATGCTCCAGTTGGATACATTAAGTGCAGAGAAATACGACATCTGCTGAGAAAAACATTTTCTTGTGCCCTGCTGATGTTCTGAAGGGGCGGATCCGCTGCGCCCATGAGGGGAGCAGGCAGGATTTGTGGGGAGAGGATGTCAGAGCAGAGTGGAACACGCAGCCCAGGTAACTGACCTGCTGCAGGGAAAGCAGCTGCATCCCCACGGGGTGAGCAAGGAATTCCGAGTGTCACTGCAGCAGAGACCTGGGTGCCTGCAAGGACACGCCATGGACAGGAGCTGGAGAAGCATCCTCTTCTGCAGATTCCACATCCAAGATCAACTGAGAAGGTGTCAGAGCAGGAGCCCCAGCTCCCCCCAGGGCAGAGCTCCGTGGGAGCACTGATGGAGACGCTTGTGTGCAAAGGACAAGAGGCTCTTCCTCCTGCCCACACTCTCCCACTGGCCAACAAACCATCACTGTCAGTCAGCAGAAGCTCAAGGCTAAGAGCTTGCTCTGAAGCTGCTTTTCTTTAAGCTGAAGCCCTGCAGCAGGTATGAAATGCAGGTGTCTGGCCGTGCTCCAGGCCATCGAGTCCTGGAGCCACAAGGTCACAACGCAGGACAAGTTCTTGGGCTGGGGCTCCTCTCTGGCCATCTGCTGCTGCCCACTCAAGGAACAGACTGGGCTAACAGGGTCAAGTCCCCACATTGGAATATAATTACTTTTAACAAGCTCAGAGTTTAATTCAGAACATAAAGCCCAATCAGTCTCAACTCCCTTCTCCTGCTCATCCCCGTTCCCTCCCGAGGAGGCTCCGTGCCTCATTCCCACAAACAGCTCCAGAACAGCACAAGGAGATGCAAAAATCAGCAGTAAGGGCAGAAACCTGTGCACAGGACGCAGCAGGGCCTCCAGTGCAGGAGCTGAACAAAGAACTGTGCTTTAGGGGTGCTTTGCCCTCATTGCATGGGCAACCCCTAAGGCTGCAAACTGAAGTGGCCAAGGAGGGATTTATTTGAGGAAGAGAAAAACAGTTTGCTTTCCCCCTCCCCGAAACAGCAGCACTCTCCTATTCCACCAAATCACCAGGATTCCAGAGAGATTTCTGAAAGGAAGCCTCAAGGTTGTCCAACGCCCTTCCAGCCCAGTGAGTTCCAATCCCCTCACACGACAGGGTAGATGGCAATTTTTGCTCTTCCCCGTTAAGTATTTGATCACGCCTCACAAAGGTGCTAATGTATTATTAAAGCTAATGGAGCTCTGCAAGAAATGTTAATGGACATTAAGTTTGCATAAATGAATTACACATTAGCACAGTCGCAAGAAATCTCGTATCTGTCAATTTAGGCAGTATCTGATCATTCCTGTTTTCCTCATTACAGGAACATTACTTCCCGCTAGTTTCGGAGATACGAGAATTGTAACCAAGATGTTCATAATGAAACTACATAATGAAGCAGATGAAATAAATTAATACAAAACCTCCTCTCCTCCTTTCAATGTGATGTAGTTGAAGGGACCCTACAAAAACAAGGGCTTTGAATCGTCTCAGGGCCCAGCTTTCCAAGCACATGGCCTCGCTGTAGGGACCACCTCACTTTGCTTTTGGGAGATGTTTCAGAACATAGGGATGCATGTACACAGCTCCAAAATTTCCACCAGGTGCATTTGGGACCACAGCTATTTCCAGGTACCTGCTTGCTGCTGTCAGGTACAGTGGAGCAGCTCCTAAGGGAAGTGAGATGCATTATTAACAATGAACATGTCAGGAGCAGAACAGGAAATAGGCTGGCTTCAATCAGTGCTGCTACTACAGATTCCAGAGAACTCCACACTCTGATGTACAAATCCAGCCGATGCTGTATGTTCACAGTGCACAACACTGGGCTTCTCTTGCACAATACCCAGTTTTTGCCAGTAAACTCGCCACCGTGGCCAGTTGCTTTGAAGGGGGAGAAGCACTTTTCAGAGATAAGTAGGTTGCTAGAAGAAAAATACTCAGAGATTTCATGTGTTCTGACAATTAAAAAGCCCAGCCAGAAACCTTTGATGCAAATTCTATGTACAGAGAGTTATTTCATCAGAGAACAAATTTATGGTATCACAGAGGGCTGGGAAAGTCGTGGCTTCACCCATGAAGTGTTACCTTACGTTGTGCTATGTAACAGGATATAATCCTCATCGATGTTGGGATTTTAACATGTAGGGAATGGCTCCTGAACTCCCAAGAACATAATTTCCTGTATTAAGAGAATGAAAGGTTCTGCTACTCACACATGACTTCCAGGTAACGCTGTGTCTGCAAGTCTTTGACCGCAGGGTGATCCACCAGGCAGATGACAGGGACGCCGTCGTCCTCCCGCCCCACCTTCAGCAGGAGCTGGCTGGTCACCGTGTACATGTCGGACCACCGCTCCACCTCCGACTTGCCTGGGGCAGGGAACAGGGAGAGGGCAGTGAGGGCAGGGTGGAGCACCCCTGCAGCCAGGCTGCCTCCCTCCTGTCCACGTTCCCTTTGGACACCCATCCATCCTCCTCTCCGTCAGGCTCCGGCCAAGCGAAGTCCGCGCGACGTTACCGCAACGATTACCACCATCCCCAAATCCCCAAATCCTTGAACCAATGAGCTACAAATCCCCTCCCACTCCTGAATCAACAATTAGCTACAAAAGTGATTTAGCAGACTAAATGAATTAAAAGTAGTATGGATAGGTGGGAGCATTCAGCAGTGCTCTGTCTGAGGGAGGGACAGCTCGGGACCGGCTGCCTGAGGGATGCTGTGATGGAAACGAGCAGGAAGACAAGACAAAACGAGACAAGACGAGACAGGAGAAAAAGGATTTTTCCAGGAACTCAGCAAGCACCCGCTGACAGCACAGTTCTGCTCTGATCTGTGCCTCTTTATTTAAGAATTCACAGGCAAAATTGCTAAGAGAAACTTCTGTAGCACAGCTCTTCCAGACACCAAATATTGCTGTATAATATATGAGAGTGAAACAGGTGACACGTGCAGACACTCCTTGATATTTGGAGGAAAAGCTTTCCCATGGGCAAAGCCACATTTCCTGTGATTCACAAACTCACAGCCAAATGTTTCAGTCTCTACTCTGTTAAAAAAAAAAATCTGAAGACTGAGCAGGGTGAGGTGGCATTACATGAACCTCAGTGTTCCACCCAGAGAACTCAAAGCTGGGATTCAACTGCTAACACAAGAAAACTCAATCAAGAAGGTGCACAGGTCAGGCAGAAAGGGACAAACACTTTGTCCTGCTGCCCACTGGTATGGGGAAGGGAACCAGAATGGGATTGTTAACTCCCTGCACACCACGGCGCTGGGACTCAGCGGGGCACCACTTTTCCAGGCAGCAGGTTTGCATCCCACCTGTACCAGCATCCTCCCAGCATGTGGCCTGCTCAAATGCTCTGAAGTGTTGGGCTTAAAGAGAGGATTTTATCCTGTCCTTGCAGGGGGGTGGGTTTGAAGTAATGAGTCTGGACTTCTGCAGAGAGTCCGTCAGTGTCTCAGACTGGGTAAAGCACAAAGGTGTTGTCAACCAAGCTCACATCTACATGCAGACTTAAACTAACAGCGTGTCACATGCAATCAGAGTCAGTGACTTGAATGTGCAAGTACTGGGAGCCACCAGACTTCAGGGAGTCAGAGAAACCCATCTTAGATGAATATTCAACTGAACACAGGGAAAACGCTCTACAAACAAGGGAGCTAGAAGTGAAGGTGAATTGCAAATCTTTACAGCCCAAAGCACAGACGATCCCTCTCGTAGCGAGGACAGGGCAGAAAGCTACACAAGCCATGCAGAAATGAATTCAGTGCACAGCTCTGGGCTCCTCAAGGTCACCTGCAGTTACAGCAGGACTCCAGAACCCGGCACTCGAGGCTGGCAGGTAGGCAGAGGACCAAATGGAGTTCAGCCCCCCGCGTTAGGGAATAATCTGTCTGCCCACACAGTCCTTTGTTCCTCAGCTGGCACTCAAAGAAGCTCGCTCTACTTTTTTTACTTTTTTTTTCCCTTAAACTGGCAGCAGAGAACAAACACCCAGCGTTACATAAATCACTTCAGCTCCCTGAACAAAGCAAGAGACTGAGAGGACACATCTACCCGTTAGCTCCTTGTTGCCTTTGAACCATCTGATGGTGGTGGCTGGTCTGCTGGCCATGGCGGTGCAGTTCAGCTCGATCTCCTCTCCCTCCACGGCGGTTTCTTTCTCGATATCAATTACCAAATTGCGTGGTGGGACTGGAATGGGAAACACAACACAAACCAGATGAAAAAACCATCTTTTGATCGCTAACACAGGACAAAACCTTGAGGAAAACCTGTAAAATCTACTGAAGGAAACAAGCAACCGGCATTTATTTGATCTTTCAATCAATCAAACCCTTTGATAGGTGGTTTTGCAGTAATTGGAGTGAGCACTTTCACTCTCCACCTAATAATCACCGCAGTCTCACAAATTATTACTTATCGGGGTTGTAACTTTCTGTTCCCTCTCCCGAGCAGGCACTGTTCCAGGGAGAGCCGCAGCCTCCTGCGATACTCGGGTGTGTGCTGCTATTTAAAAATCCAGCTTGACTCCGTGCACATTTCCTGACTTCTCTGACAAGGAGAGGAAACACAAAAGCTGACACTTGGCACTGCATTACTTACCAAGCCTCTAACCTCCACGGCAATTTTTCTCTCCTGCTGTTCAGCTCCAAGGCTCAGCCGTGAGCATGGAAGCAGGCCAGCAAACATCAACCTCGTTTAAGATGCTCGAAAAGCCACTGAGCACAAGCCTGGAGTGGAACACCATCCCTTGGGAACAGCCCTGTCCCCACCACACCCCCACAAACCACCCCAAAACCATCCCAAAGAGAGGAGGGAGCTGGCTCTACACCCAGCCACAAGTGCCACATCCTTTGGGGTGGAGATCTGCTGCTCTGCCCAGGCACACATCTTCAGGATCAGGATCTCCCAAAACACAAAGCTGGAAGATTGTACCCAATGAAAAATCATCCAGTAATACTGAGAAACAGGCTGTAACTTCAGGGGTAACAACCACTTCAGCACAGGCCAGAAATGGGACAAATGAGCTTAAAAATGAGGACATGGGAACAAGGGAATCTTTTTCCCATGAAAGCACCAGCAGCAAGGCAAAACCCAGGAAAAAGTGAACAGCGAGAGCTCTTATGGCAGAGTCACGGCTTCAGAAAATCCCAGAACTTCCAAAGGAAACTCAACTTTGCTCTGATCAATGTGATTAAGCAACTGCATAGTTCAGATGTGACTCACAGGTCTTAAAGCTAATGAAGAACAAATATGTATAAATACCATCCAGATGATCAAATGGACTAATTAGTCACTTGTGGCTTCTCTCTAAAAAGAACAGAATGAGCTACATATTTGAGACTTTCACATGTTCCAATTAGGCATGAATAAATCTACATATTGTGTCACAGAAGACATGAAAGTGCTGAAGCAAACGTGCAGCTCCCCCCGAATGCCAGCTGCAGAGGGGGACACCTCAGCACCTCCCTCTGCTCTCCCGAGCTGGCAGCATCAGAGGCAGGCCAGCAAAATCAGCCTTTGATACAACTTCAGTTCTATCAAAGGCTGCGTGACGGCCACGAGATTTTTGGTGGGGAACAAGTTCCTGGGAGGACCAGTCAATGCCAACACAGAGCACCACTCCTCCACCCTGGCTCATTAGTTCCCCTAATTAGGGAGCCAATAATAGAAAAGACAGGCAAGACAAGCCATCCCTGGCGTCACAGTGCCCAATCTCTCCATGCAAGTAGTAAGACCTCTCCTTCATCTTCTGCTAATAAACCTCCCCCCATCCTTGCCTGCTTCCTGAGCTGAGGTTTGACCCGAGACCACGACAAAGGTGACAGGAAACCACCTCCTTTATGGATGTGGGGGAAAGGCAGCACACACGCTGGCCATGCCACAAAGGCTTCTCAAAAACAACTGAAGTACAAGGCAAGAAAACGGACTTTTCCCTCAGTTCTAAAGCATGATTCATGCTTAAAAAAAAACAACAAAAACCTGCATTATGTCTCCCACTTGAAAGACATGCAGTGCTGGCTTACAGGTGAATGAAATGAGTATTCTCCTTTTAAACACCTTCTCAGCTTTGCCAGCAGTGAAATCAAATCCAACGAACTGTTTTTGCCTGTGCACGATTAGAGGCAGGAGCTGGAAGAGCTTCCCGTGCCTGTGAGTGCTGCAAAGTGCATGGAAACTTTGAAGGTGTTGATAACTGTAGTAGCAAGAGTAAAACTGCTTATAAACATCACTTAACAACGTATAAAAACCTAAGACCCAAATCTCATTAAGCAAAAGAAGGAAGATTTAAATTAATCAGCAAGTAAGATCTTACATTAAGTCACCCTCCCCGATTCAGGTTCTCCCATTAACAGAGCCTTAAAAGCTGCTGCTAGTCGGAGGAACCGCTGGAAGAGGAGCTGCTGTCACTGCCAGCACGTCGCTCCCGTGGCCACACGTGCCCGGCCATCAGCACTCAGGGTTCAAAGCCTTGCTTCAAATCCCTCTCCAGGGGCTGGAGCTGTCCCAGAGCTGCACAGAACCCCATCCCACCGACGCTGCTCCTCACCGAGCACCGTGATCGTGGTGTAGATCTCCTGGGGGGGGTCGGTGTAGAGCTGGCAGAAGTACCTCCCCTCATCAGAGATGGACACGTTCGTCAGGGACACTCGGAGCTCGCTGTTGGAGAAGTTCACCAGCTGGAACCTGCTGTCCTTCAGCGCTGTGGGGCAAGCACAGCCCGGGTGACTGCACGGAGAGGGGCAACGTCCCCTTCCCACCACACCACAGTCCCAAAGATCCCCACAGGCAGCAGCACATCAAGGTGAGCAGCCCCGGGCTCCTGGTTAGCTTCCATCCTGCTTCCTACCTTGAAGCTGGACCTATAAAATCTTTTGGTTCTCAGATAATTTCAAATAATCAACATGAGCCAACCACAGGGCACAGCATGCAATCTTTGGACATGGTTTTATTACCAGGTGGCTTAGGGATGTGTAGGTAATATGCTTATGGTGTCTACACGGCCCCAGCACCCAGGCACTCAGGGAGAGCCTAAATGAGGAAGGAACTGGGAGAAGCAGAATTTAAAGCATGTTTCCTGTCCTGTTGCTTCCTGGGCAGGGAGTACAGGCGTGTCCCCACAGTGACACTAACACAGACCATTTAAAGTGTCTCACTGCAGCTACCATGGCACTGTCACCACAGGACAGACTTATCCACTGGACATCCAAGTGATGAGAGATTTCAGTTTGGGTATAAAGCAGCACAGGTTGTCCTGAAATTTTCAGTCTTTGGTCTGAAGAGATTGCTCCTGAGAACACTGCGCTGTCTCGGTATCGCCCTGTTGAATTTGTCTGTGTCAGCTAAGTATTTGGCATTCAATTGCAATTCACCCTGAATTACAACAATCAATTCCCATTGCAAAGTAAGATGCTCTGACTTTTAGAAGGGACTGTGAAGTTTTCCATTAAGGGGAAGATTATGGTTGTCTATCTCACCTACCTCCACAGAACCAGTGAACTGTAAGTGCCCAGCATTGCACAAACAGCAGAGATCTCAGCAAATGCCGTGTCCTGAGCACAAGTGAGGCACAGGAGGAGTCATGACCGAATGAGGAGCCATAAACTTACGCCTGAAATCTCTGAAATAGATGGTCTGCCTGTTGGGGTTCAGGAGCTGGATCACGGAGTCATCGCTGTTCTTGACGCGGCAGCTGATGGTGGCCACGTCCCCTTCCACCACCGTCACGTCCTCCGTCACCAAGTTCTGACCATCACCTGCAGGACAGGGCAAAGGTGGGACTCAAGGTCAGAAATGACACCAGTGGGTTTCATTTGGGAATGAAAAGCTCCATGCCACCAATGGAGGAACACCAGCCAGTGAGCCATTGACTCTGGGTCCCCAAGCAGCTGGTAAAGGAGCAATGAGAAAGGAGCTTTGTGGTGGGAATAGAGGAAGAAGGACTGCTGCCCCACACAGAAACACCAAAAGTTCCCTTCCTCTCCCAACAGACAAATCTTGTTAAATTACCCTGAAGAACAACTCTCTGTAAGAAGCACTTATCCTCTGACTGGAGCAGACAGACTTCAGGGAATCAGTCGTTACTCACTCTGTGTAATCAGCAGGTGCTATTAATGTCCAGAGGCAGGGAAAAAAAAGGATCCCGTGCAATTATGCAGTGGGAGCCTTGTAATCATTTACAGGTCATCACCCTGAAAACTCTCCTCCTAATGAATCCAAGCACCGCAGCACGCCGAGACATTCGCCTCGAACGCCAAAGGACGCAGGGGGTGGCAGTGGGAGCTGTGCCTGGCATTTCAATTTTTCCATAACTACTGGGAATCAAAGTGGGAGAAACACTGAGACTTTGACTGGCAGTGCTCCAAATGAAGCCAGGATACCTGAGCACTTGGCCACAGGCTGGGTGGTCAGAGAATCCTCTGCTGCTCCAGAGTTGCCTTAGCCACGAGAAACCCAAGAATGCAGGATTAGGATAAAGTTTGCACACAGGAAATCTGGGGATGATATTTAAACCCCAGTTATTTTCTCATCCTGCATTTCCTTCATTTATCTTTATTTCCAACTTGCCTTTATAATTTGACAACCCTTGGAAACAAACGTTTGACAAAAAGGTGCATTGTTTGGAAAGAGAAAGATTGATAAACCACCAGACTCCTCTCCACACCTTATGGGCAGAAAGCTGAAGTCTGGGCACATTTTTCTGCCCTCTCAGTATAAATTTTAGATAGATTCTCCAGATTGATGACCTTTGAGGAACAACAAGAAGATTTACTATCAAAGAGTAACAGCCACATTGGAGCACAGACCCCCAGCCCCACTCAAGAGGGGCAAAGAGCCTGTCCCAGACATCTGCCTGGCTCCTGCTCCACGTCCTGTGGACCAGGATGAAGCTGGTCCTGCTCAAAGCCCTCTGATCAGAAGATGAGCATTCAGCCACCCCACCACACTATCAGCTATCACCCTTAACGTGGTGCTCTTGAACCTTGGGGACACACATTAATGGCTGGACTCAATCTTAGAGGGCTTTTTCAGCCTAAATGATTCTGTTCTCAAATCCCAAACCTCTGTGCAGACCCCAAAGCAGAGCCCTGCCCTGCCTGTGCCACGTGCTGCTGTGGAGGTGCTGCACAGCCACAGCCAGGCCCTGGCATCAATGAAATCAAACATCTCAAAAGTGGTTCAAGCAAAAATATTAAACATTACTAACTGCTTCTGGGGAATAATTTTATCAAACCCATTCAAAACAAGGTTCTTGCACAAGGATCAGCTTGATATGTTCTCATAAATGCAATATTCCCTACAAATCATTAACAAAGCTATTAAGATTCGATTTCCATCTAAGCAATTATTGCCAGCATATTTTTTTACATTTACTTTAAAAGACTCAATCCTATTTTCAATTCATTAAACTGTTCCTTGCGTTTACTGAATTTTACATCAGCTTAGAAGACTATTTGAATTAATAAGAATTACAGTAGAAGTAATTTAGAAATAAATTATTTGAAGTTCAAGCCACTGAAGCTTTTCACACCGGGACGCTGCTGCATTAAACCCGCCGATGGATGGCTGCAGAGTGCAGCACCTCGGTCTGGGCTGGCACCAGATCCCTCTGAACAAGGCTTTCACCCGGGTTCATGAGGGGCAGGAGCACACGAGGACACGCTGAGCAGCAGCAGCAGCAGCCTCCTGGGCTTTGCCTCTTTGTTCTCCACCAAAGGGCAGCTGATCAGCCGTGCCCGCTCTGCTGACCTGAACGTGCTGCACCCCGGCCAAGGCGAGCGCCCCTCCACATTCTGGGGCATCTATTCCCATCGGCTCCCAGGAAAGCTATTTCCACCAGCAGCAGCAATTACAAACTCTAAATTAAATAAAACTGCAACACAAAGCAAGAACTCTTCAGACCCATCCTCATTGTCAACACCTCGACAAGTTTCTCAGTAAATATTTACTGTCGGTGTGTACGTATTTTGAGGAGCATTAAAGTACACACAGGGCGTGACAATATTTTGGAACAGAAAAGGACAGGCTGGGGAGGGGAGATGAAATTTATGGACTCAACAGGGAATCTCAGGAGCTAAGAGAAGCAAAGGAAAATTACTGTTGAGAACCAATGTTAAATCTCTGGCAATGCTTTGGGGTGGCACAGCACAAGCAGATCCAATGGAAAGCCCCCAAGAGAATGATACGGGACAGATTTTCATCTATCACAAGTGAAGGGACTATGACAGCACAGTGTCCCTGTACCAGACCAAAGCTTCCTGTTGGGATTCCAACACCAGGGACAAATCCTCATCCCAGCGTGTGATGGACAGACAGAGTCCAGGACTGGACTCGGAGCCTTGAAAATCTTGACCTGGAGTACAAGAGATTGCTCCAGAGGGAGTGGAACAGGAACAGAAAGGAAGCCACTTTCTGGGGGGAGTCTCTGGAGTGAGCTCCTGTCTAACACGTGTACCCGTGTTAATAAGCAAGGGAAACACCCAAATGGGCTTCTGCAGTGCCAGGGGGAGGGAAAATCCAATGTGTGCTTCCTTCATTACCCAAAGCAATTCTCCAGCCTCATTTACTGAATCTTCCTTTGAAGGTGAAAAATGACACCTTGTTTTATACTTACTGGAAGGGGGGGGAGGAGGGGACACAATGCTTGAGGGACGCTTAGGCTGCAACCTGTACAATTAATTTTTGCACTTGTGTTCCTGCCTTAGACCACTGCAGTCTCTCCTCTTAGGGCTGCAGACAGACACAGATGAGTAAATTGTGTTTCAAACAAGTTCCCCTCAGCTGGACACAGCCCAGGGACCTTGGCTCATATTCAGCGGTCACATTTAAAATCAATTCTTTCTCCGCTTGTAGGACACCAGGCTAGAGGGAAGCATCAAGGAGAGAAGAGGAAAGATTAAAAATACGTGCTGGGGAGCATGGCTTTTAAATTTCTATGGAATTTCTAACCACAGGTGCCCCAGCGTGAGCTGCAGCACTGCTGGCTCAGTCTGCAGGATCCCGACACAAATGCTTTCCAAGGAAGAGGGGTTTTCATTACACCTGAACTGCGTAAGCCCGTAAACCTAAACAAAATTCCTCTTAATAGATTGAGTCACAAGAAACAACTCGCACAGATACACAAACTGTCCACGTGCTCAAGGAAAAAAGCGACACAAAGCTCCATCCCCAGAATTAACACAATTTGAATGTCAACATTCATCTATCAGCTTCAAGTACCTAAAAGGAACGTGGTGGTTAGAGCAGAGACAAGTGGGTTTATAAACACTGAGCATCCACCTCCCCAGAAGCTTTGTCTCCTCTGTGTTCCTTCTCCTCCCTGAGCTGAGCAGCTCCTCTGCTCTCTCATCCATCACTGAGAGCTTCATCTCTTCCCTTTAACACAAACATCACAGTCTGCTTCCCATGAAGGGAACCAGGGCCAGAGACTTTTGGTCATGGATCGGATACAGGAAAAAGGGGGGGACCCAAAGGCTATTTAACTAGCCTGCAGATCTGCCTCTAGGAGGGAGAGAACTGCCAGGCAGTGCTGGGAGAAGCCACTGGAGCTCCGTGCATCCAGGCTCCAAGTCTTGAGACCGTTTTAAAAAGCTGCAGTCGTCACACTTGAACTTTGGAAAAGAACAGACAATCCACACTGATTGTGCTGGCAGGGAAAGGCAATTGCTGCGGATGGAGTTAATTTCATGGCATCTTTTCATGGGCACCAGCTGCCCACGAAGCACATGGGCACACGTGTGGCCCTCAGTGCAGCAGGGCAGGGCTCCAGCGGGAGGGAACAGGCTGGGTCAGAACGCAGCGCTCTGACAGCCCCACCAAAGGCAGCCTGCATTCCTCCCTGGGTGTCCAAAGCACACCTGGACACAGGTGTTCAAAGCACACCTGGACACAGGTGTTCTCACCCACTCACAAAAAGGTCACTGTGGGAGGCTGGGCTGCAGGGAGGGCAGGAGAAGAGGCAGCTGCTGCTCCTTCCACTCCTGCACGGTCCCTAAGGGAAACCCTCCGAGACCACGGAGCCTGGAGCCAGATGTGGCACCTCCAAGCAATTCTCCTGCCAGTGTGGCCCTCACCCCACAGGAAAATGTTGTTTTCCACCAAGATTCACAACTAACCTTTTGCAACTGCAACTTTCTCTTCTAATAAGATGTAATTACCAGTTTTGTGACCCCGAGTCAAGCCTCTCTGAGGTTTTTCTGAATTCAAGTAGCTCTTATTCCCTCTTCAGCATCTTCTCCATGGCCAGAAACAGACTCAGCAACTCCAATTCCCAGGCAAACAGCTCTTCAAAAAAAAGTGATGGTGGCAAACAAATAGAATTCTAGAAAGATCTCCCTTTTGAGTTAGTTCTGTGCAGGTCTGTCAGCTGCAATTCAACACTGAGGAGTCTTGCCCATGAAAATTCCTTGCTGAGCACAAGAGGAACAGGGACTTTCCAGCAAGGTGCAGCTGAGCTGAACTGGGCAAAGCTTGCTCAGTGATGATGGGACTGGAGTATGGCAGCTCCATGTCTCCCTCTGAGGCAGAGACTACAGCAAATTGATACGGTAACGCTCACCTGGTATTTGGATTTTTACTTTCAGATTTAATGCATGTTTTCCTTTCTTTATGCCACGGCCAGGTTTAAGAGAATTGCTCTGAGGAAGGGCACTGCCAACAGACAACTCTGCTGTGCCAGGTTTGGGGTCCCCTGGTGATGCTCAAAGCCCCAGTTTCCATTTAGGAGGGAAAAAAGGCGGAGTGGGAGCAATTAGCATTCACAGAAACCGTTCCCAAAATGTTGATTTCCTTGAGTCTCCCTGGCACTGTCTGCAGGGACAGAGCCTCTCCTGCCGCCAGGATCTCATCCCTGTCACAGGCTGTGTCAGCCCCAGCAGTCCCAGGGACCTCTCCCCTCCTTCTCAGCACAGATTTTCGCGAGCGAGCACTTTCGGCGCCTTCCCGCGGCGCCCGCTCCTCTCCCCGCTCGCAGTCACACTTCCCCTGAATTGCTCTCCACACTCAGAGAGAACGTGCAAGATGGTGCTAAAAATTACTTATTGTGAGGAGCAAGTTTACGCTATGAAACAGCCACTTCAGAGAAATATACGGCAAATTCAAGCGAGTTGTGCACAGATATTAAATTTGTGGAGAAAAAAAATGCCACTGCCACCTTTATGGCTTTTCTGGCTTAAAGAGTAAGAATAAAAGATGACAATAGCTCTGAAATTACACTGGAGGCTGCACTGACTTTAAACATAGTGAATATCTATGTGATGCAATGGCATCAGCGAATTCTTTCCACTGGCTGAAACCAAAATGGTACAGGAACAAAAATCCCGTGTTACGCCTAAATTGAAGTGTTTCTTTGGATCTTAAGAACAAAATTCTTTTTTTCTGCCATGAAAACCTCTGTGGCTGTGGCCAAAGCGTGTTTCAGACTGAAGCAGCTCCTTCACCCTGCCCTCCCCTCACACTCCTGTTGCCTCCAATCGCCCCGTCTGCGCAGATTTATGATCTGTCACCCGTGCTGGGATTAGATGTCACCCTTGTCTTTCTATTACCCAGATATTGATAGATCAAACTCCCTGGCCATACGTCGCCTGTCCCTTCAAAGGTTACTGCTGGCGGACACTGAGGATCAATATCCATCTGCTCTGCCACTGACCAGAGGGGACAATCGGAGCCTGGCGAGGGAGAATTCGGATGGCAGCACGAGTCTGCTGCTCTGCACATCTCAGGCTTTTATTCCACATTTCTAATATGTTTCTAAGAAACAGAAGCAGCTGCTCTCTTGCTTTGTTTCCAGCAGCTGATGGTCCATTGCCTAGACAGTAAAAGGTCACTTACTAAAGACTGTCCTTCTGCAGTAAGGTCAGAGGTTTATCCAAGCGTTCCCCAAGGACACCGGTGTGAGCGGCTGCTCGGCTGCACCAGGGAGACAGGAGAGCTTCTGTGGCAGGATCTGAGAAGGGGAGGCTGCTGAGGACTCTGAGGGGGCTCTTGGGGGACACTGAGGGACAAAAGCAAGGAAGACCAAAAGGGAAGGAAAGGGCAAAGCTGTGAGTGGCCCCTCAGCAGAAAGAGTCAGGTGCCCTTCCCTTGTGTTCCCCTGACACTCAGCCATCACTGGCAGCCAACACACGCCAAGGACACCACTAAAATCCACCACTGCCATGCCCCAGCACTGCTTGGCAGCAGCATCAGCAAGGGAGAAGGTTTGACAACACAAGATGGTCCCAGCAGGCTGTTGCCTCCATTCAGGGTGTTTAAATAACACTCAGTTAGCATCAACACACGTTTATTATTAATGGAGCCCTAATACAGAATTCTTATCTGCATTTATCTTCCAGCTACATTGCTACCAAGGACAGCCACAGCCCAGATCCAAGGAATGAGACTTGGATTAAACCTGAGTTTCAAACACAGGTGGAATTTCCTTTCCCTGCCTTGACTTGTTCTATGGGGAGCTAAACCTTGATGAGGAGCGTAAGAGGAGGAAGCACAGATCAAATATTCAGTTTCCACAATCAAAGAGCATGTTCTGTGCATTTCCCTGACCAGAACAACACCTGCTGCCTCACACTCCTTTCTGTCTCTGCCACGGGGGTAAAGCTGCAGCAGCCCCTGCCAAAACCTGAGCACAGGAGGAGAGAATTTACATGTTTGCAGGTTTGTCACCATCACTGTCACCTCTGTTTGTGCCTCTGCGGTGGCCAGCAGCTGCCACCTGCCTCGCACCGAGCAGGGCACTGCTCACACCCCGAGCTGTGCAGGGAGCTCCCCATCTGCTCTCTGCCCACCCTCCCCTGGGCACAGATCCCTGCCCCAGGGTGCCAGTCGGGGACCGCGGCTGGACGGGGACACAACGGGGGAACGTCCAGCCCACGGCACTGTCCAGCAGCAGGGAGCCCTTCCAGGGACCCCACCGTTCCAGCCCCTCAGCTCAGACACTCTCTGGGCCCTCCAAGCCCTCTGGGATGATGCCATTGCTAGTAGGGTCTGCTCTGGCACAGGTTCAGTTTCTGGACCTGACTGCACCTGAACACCGACTCCCATTAGTCACAGCGACAGGGCTCCCAGAAACAAGGAATCCTGTTTCAAGTCAGATGATGGGTTTCATTTTACTCTAATGAGCAGATATGGCTTATATCCATACCTGTAACCCATTTCTTGCAGATTTTTTTCACATCCTTTCTATTTTTTACTGTCAGTAGCATCTGTCACAACGTGCGGCTTAATAATCTCTTTTAAACCCAAGAAATCTGTATTTCCATAAAGCACCCACAATGAATTCTGATCAACATCAGCCTGGTCTCTTCCCTATAAAAAGGACCTCCTTTCAACTGCCTGCATATTTAAGTCTGAAATCTTTAGCTCACCATTGAAATAAGCAAGAAATAAAGGGCAAAATTAATAACAAATGCACAAACCTGTAGAAAATGTCCTCAAAGCAAAGGACCAACAAGGATTACAAGGGAATACCGTGTTTTTTTTGGGGTATCCTGGCCTGTTCCTACCCTTTGGCTCAGCCTGCAGCCAGCCTTAAATCCCAGCACTGTCCTTGCCCTGTCACACACAGGAGCGACTCTGTGAGCCTTTGACAAAACACCTGCCCAGCTGTTATCCCAAAACTGTGGTGCAAAAGCAGAAGAGGAAACATTTACCAGCTGGAATGGCCAAGAGCTTGCACGTGGGAGTGACCCATTTGCTACCAGCCCATCAAACACTGAACGCTCGAGGGTGAGCCCTCCTCCACAGATTAGGCTGAGTTTCTTTTGCCCTTTGAAGTTAATTCCCAGTTTGCCATCGGGGGAGAAAAGCTGATTTTGCTTTCCACGAATTGCCAGCCTCTGGAGTGGCTTTGCCCACAGGTGTTATCTGTCCACTCCTCATCGCCCTGGGTGGGAGCACAGATGAGGATGCCACATTCTGGATTTTGGAGCCCTGCTGTGCCCACAGCCAGCTCCCTGCCCACCCAGCACTCCATGCCATGAAGAAAGGCACTGTCTTCAGGGATCTTTCCCTTCACTTTCTTTTTAGTCAAGTATGTCCCCCCCTTCCCATTTTTTTAGAGATGGCAGACAAGATCTTTTCTCAAAGAACAATAGACCCCCACCAGCGACAGACACTCCCCCACAAAACAGCTGAAAGAACCTCAGCACATTACGATCAAAGCGAGGACTCCTTCCAATTTCTACTTCCCAGAAAGGATAAAAAGATATAAGAGAAGCCTTTAGTCTAGATCCCAGATCAGACATTATGATGAATGCTCACCTAAAGGGCAACATATTTGTAAGTTTTAAGTCTTTTGCAACATCAACTGTCCTGATTCATCCCCACGATAAAGGCAGCTCTGAGAGCTCTTTTACCATATTTATTATTTTACAGAGGAGGAAGAAAAAACATGGAATCAGCCTTCAATCTGCCACCCGTTGGATTTATAAATGTTAGTATAGGACCAGTGCTAATATCTTTAAACATTAATCTCCTCATTGCAGATCCTGCACGTCCCCCTTCAGCCTCCGCCCTGTGGCTCATGCAGGCTTGGGGAAATAAAATGCATTTTGGTATTTTTTTTCCCCTTCATCTATGGGATTTGTTTTGACTAAACCCATGAAAAGAAGAGAAAGGGCAGATGCTCCTGAACACATTCCTGCCTGCTGTCAGTGCCTTGCCAGCTGAGTGGAAGGCACAAAGCTCTGCTCCAGTGTTTATTTTTAAAGATGCAGCTTGCCTGATCCACGCTCATTCCTCACGCCTTGTTTTCAATAGAGGCTCTGTTTTCTTTGCTGGCTGCCAGGACAAAGGCAGAGCTGGGAGGAAGGGAAGAGAAACCGTGTTGTGCACATGAAAATAAACCCTTGGGCTTATAAACTGCATTAGCCCAATGCTTCTCACTGCCTCTGCAGGTGCAGCAACAGGACTGTAAAGCACATGACCAAAAAATACAGTAATGATGAGAGAGAAAACAAGTCTGGATGTGGTCCTCAGCCCACCTTCCTCAAATCTGCACCCAAACCCCCTCAGATGCCCTGCCCATCCCACAGCAGGCACACCGAGCCCAGCACTCCTCTCTCAGCAAGCTCTTTGTAAATTTTATCACTTATTTCTTAAAGTTGCAATTGCCTTTAAAATTAGATTGTATTTAGTTCTTAATTAAATCGTCATCGTTCTACAAAACCCCACAGGCTCTGAGGTTTAGATTGTCATTTTAAACAAAAGTAAAATGGTAAATGCCTTTTCCATCCAACACCATTAGGTATAATTAAGCAATGGGTAAAGCATACATCGTGCTATAAATGTCATTTAGTTTTACAGTGAAACTCATCAACATTTATCAAAACACTGCCTCGAGAAAGAACGAGACAGCTCCAGAGAGTGACTTCCATTCGCTGCTGCCTTTGAAGCGTCTGCTCCGAGGGAGAGCTGCAGCAAGAAAAGCCTTCCCATCACATATTTTTATCTTTTGGGCTGAAATGTTCATTTTCTGCCACGTTCCCATATGTGGCGGGATGGGCGGTGCGTAGCCATTGTGCACCAATGTTTGGGGAGGGTGTCCTGGAGAGCCCAGAGGCAGGGGTGGGATGAGCAGTCCCAGGGAGGACAGAGCCCAGGGTAACACCAAAGCCCGTGGCCAAGGGAATTTATGGTGGGGGCAGGAGGGAGCCACCGCTCCTCCCTGGGGACAGTGTCCCTGTCACAGCACCGCGGGGCACTGGGCTGCCCAGCAGACTCACAGCTGTCCCCACAGCCCTGTAGCACAGTGTTCTGCAGGATGGAAGGCTGATAAATGGCATCTCATTCCTGCTTTCAGGTGAGGCGTCTCTGAGCCGCCACCAAAGGGATGTGAACTGTAAAGAAAGACAAACACCAGCAACGCACACCACCAGGCACCGCCGCGCTGCTTCTATTTTAAAATCTCTACGTTTCTCCTGTTCTCCCGAGGAGCATTAAAACAGTCAAACTGAGCCCATTTAGAAGCAATTTTCAATTTACTGCTCCTTCTTGATATCCACACGGCAAACATCAGCAGGCACCGGCTCCATCCACAGGGATCTGGGCACCCGGTTCCCTGCGCCGAGCCCGACGCTGCAGCTTCAGGCACCAGTCAGAAAAACAGATTTGGAATTGATGCTTCATCATTACCCGTCATTAAAAAATTATGCTGTTGTACAATCTCAGAAGTAGCAAGGAGTGAACGCTGAATGCCTCTGCAAGTGTTATTAATTCTCCCTCCCCGCCGTGGTGCAGAGGGCTGTTTTTGGGCGGTGAGGTTCTCTCCTCCTCCCTCTCTTCCTCCTCCTCCTCCTCCTCTCCCCACCACCCCGAGCCCCGGCACTGCCGCAGCCGTGCTCTGCTCCGGCATCTCCTGTGCAGTGTTGGCAAGGCAACAGGAGCCAGGGCTTTGGGGAGCTGGGCTTTGGGGAGTCCTGGGGCTTTGGGGAGTCCTGGGGCTTTGGGGAGCCGGAGCTTTGGGAGCCTGGGGGCTTTGGAGAGCTGGATTTTGGGGAGCCGAGCTTTGGGGAACCTGGGGGCTTTGGGGAGCCCGGGGCTTTGGGGAAGGGCTGCACCCCCGGCAGTGCCCCCAGCACTGCTCCCAGAGCCCCCCAGGCACTCCTGGCAGGGGCTGGGCGATGCTGCTGGCACCTGGAGGGCACTGGGGACCACTGGGAGCGGCCACGGGGAGCGCCTGCAGCTCCCTCTGCGAGCTGCACGCGGGTCACCGCAGGGCTTGGCCAGCAATTCCCACCCCAGCCCTCCCTGCCTCTGCAGACAACCATTTCAATGGGACATGTGCTGGCAACAGCAATGGCCACAAGGCAAAGGTGACACCAGACATGAGAGAGCCACACAGTGCTTGCCATCTTATGGAAAACCCCCCAAAATCAGTGAAAATACACATGAAATTCATTCTTCCCCAATTTCTTTTTGCCCTTCTTGTTCTCAAGCAAGTATTTTCCATCTCTTATGCTCTTGCATGCCCGTGGGAAGCTCTTGCCCAGCCTGCACTGGGATGTCCTTAAGATCAGGGCAGGCAGAGGGGACACGCTTTGTGCTGCTCCTCTGCCACGTTTCCAAGCTCAGATACAAATGAATTTTGGTCAGCACACACCTGTGCTCCCTGCCAACAACCCTCCTCCTGTCCACAGGCACTGTCAGAACTACCAGCAGGGGAAAAAACTCCTGATCTCCAGCCCACTGCAGCGCCCTGGAGGAGAAGGGAATATGGATTTACAGGTGGAGTGAGCAGTACAGCCAGGGATTTTGGAAATGGACACTACATCCAGCACCAATCCCCCAGGTCACCTTGTTTGAAAACTGCAAATACAGAGAGGCCACCACACCAAAAATCCGTCTTCTTAACTGCTTGAAACTAAATTTAAAATGCATGTATGCAGCGTTCCTCTCTGCTCGCTATTCTGAGCTTCTCCTTTGGCCTTATGATAAAAGAATGCAGGAAATTATAGCCAACCTTCCCCCAGCCCGGAAAAGGGAATTAATTACTGCAAGCACAAAGTCAGCGCTCTTCCAATAAACCAATGCAATCCATCCAGGCACTGAAAAGCAAGGAAAACATCCTGGGGGCTCGATACCTTGCTAGCCATTCACAGCATGCACCGCCGTGGATATTGCAGAACAGCTGTGCCTGGGACTATCACAAAGCCAACATTATCTCTGCCATTATTAGAATTAAATAAAGCCTCTCCTGCTCGATGTGCCCAGGATTACAAACCACCCCAAAGCCCTGCAGGCTCTCGCCACGCCTGGCCCCACGGCAGCTTTACCTCTTTTAGCCAGGATTAGACGGACTGCAGTGACCAGTGACAAAGTTCCTCGACGTGCCAAGCTGCCACCACCCCTCAGTGCCACCCACAGTGCTGCACAGCAGCTCTCTGGAACATTCTGAGGAGCCCAGTGTGGGCACGTGGGAGGGACGTGGGGCTGGGGGGTCACTGCTCACATCCCAACTCCCCTGCTCTTCCCTGTCCTCCTGGGCAATACGGGGAGCCCCCGGAAAAATCCGGTACACCACTGTTTTGCTGCAATTTTGGACAGACCTGCTCTCTCACGCCCACGGGGGAGCAGCTGGGCAGCACAGGGCTGGTGATGCCCCAGGTGCTCGGGCACCCAGCTCAAAGCTGGCACGGAGCAGTGCTGCAGGTGGAACCAGGCGGAGCAGCCCACCACACACCAACAACCTTCCTTCTTTCTATTGTACACACAGTGAGTGTATTTCAAATAAAAATACACTCCAACCATCAAAGCCAGGCAGGCTCCAACCCTCCTGCTGCCATGTCACAGGAGACATGAGACCTTTTACTGATGTTGCCAACAGCAGCTGAAAATCTACCAGACATTTGCTTAGCATTTCTTGAAAGAACAGTTTCAATTAGACACATTCTTCAGAGTTCTCTTCTCAAACCCCAACAGTTTGAAGAGATCTGCTTGTTTTTGGCAAGTTTTCACGAACTGTAAGCCTGGCCCCCTCGCACTCAGCACATCAAGGGTAGGATATTTAAAACAAGGCTCATTTTCAATGGAAATGCTCCACAATAAATAACTCAGCAGTGCTGTTGTGAACATTTCAGATTTCAGCAGTTGACTTTTAATCAGGAGCTGCATTTGCACCTGAGAGCAAGAGAAATCCTCCCCTTAATTAGTTGCATCTAAAACCACTTTATAAAACCTGCTCTAACTCAGAGCACGCTCTGTCCAGAACACCCTTTCCTTAAGCCCCAGCAACTGCGACCTTCCAGTAAATGCTGCTCTCACCAAACTGGATGACACACCACATTTTGGAGCTACAAATGAAGGATAATTCTTCACGGGTATTTTTCTAGCAAGGCACTGAAGTGACAGTCTGGTTCAGGCTGGCTTTGAAAAGTGGTTTATAAACGTTAAAAGGGTTTTTGCTGAGGAGCCACTTGAGCAGATCCTGTAGTGAAGGTGCTTTTGGGTTGGGGATTAGATTTTTTGCTAAACCTGCCAGGGCTGTGTGTTACTGAGAGGTTTGGAGGCAGGCAGCTACACTGGAGCACCGGTGTCATCAATCACTGGAGTCAGGCACTCGCTGGGTTCTGCCTCCGAAGCGACACCAACACCTCGCCCAGGCCTGAGCCCCAGCACCCTCCCTGCAAGCAGCACTCCTCCCTCAGCTCACCTCCACAGGCTGTGCCTTGGAGTCATCACCCTGGGATAACCATCCTGTGAATGGAATGTATTAAGCTCAGCTGATGAGATAAAACACTCAAGTTTTGTGGAAAAATGCTTTGACACAGACACCATATGCTCAACACCCACAATGAGGCAGGTGACTTCAACCCGCAAAATTTCCTTTTCCTACTGCCTGTACTTAATTTGGGAGCAGCTCATCCTGCTCTCATGCCCTGAGCACAGGGATCTAAGCAGTGTGCATGGGAATGGATCATGGAGCACAACAGGCTCTTCCCCAAGCGGGGCTGAATCCTCGCTGCGGATACCCCGCGGCAGCCACGCAGGGTGATGAACGGCTGTGGAGTTTGGGCTGCTTATGAGAACAAAACAAGCCATCTTGGATCTGAAGGTTTTATGGGTATGCCGTTTCATGTTATTTTCCAAAAAAACGAATTACATTCCGCTCATTAGCAAACGCCGCTGCACAAAGCGGAGGGCTCTGCAAGAGGATTACAGGCGGCAGCGCGGGGACAGCGGATAACGACTCCAGTCAAATTCTATTTTCATGTGCCCAAAGAAACAATAGCGCAATCAAACGGGGGGAGGGAACCAGAAAAGAAGGAAATTCATCTGCCGTACTCTTCCTTTCCATCCGAAATGCAATACAAGGAATTAAACTTGTCACTCTCAACTGCAAACCGCACGACGGAGCTGAACCACGTGCGGTTGCCTCTGGCATCAGTGAGCCCAGGAATCTGTCCTTGTGCTGCCAACCAGAATGTTTGGGAGTGCTGGCCTGCAGGATGGGAAGCATTGGTTCCCTGAACCTTGCACCAGCTGTTTTCCCTAGGAAAACTGCAAGTTTGCAATCATCCACCCTGGACTGGCAGAGCCTTGCAGAGACACGAGGTCACACAGCGGTATTACAGGCGCTGTACTGGTGCCACGCCTCAGACTGTCACGATCCACACTGTACCTGTTGTCTTACTCAAAATCCCAGGGACAAGTGTTTCACTCAGGATCAGAGGGTTTTTGTTTGTCTTTTCAACAAACACCAACAAAATGTTCTCTGATAGTTACCCACACAGACATGAACATCCTGTCTCTGAGCAACTTCGGCAATAACTCACTGCAGAAGCCAAAGTGGTTCTTATTCAAACTTCACTTCTTATTTGGAACCCACCAAGATCTAGAGGAAACATTCAAAATAAGGAAGCTTTGGAACACTCCAATACAAATCCCAGATTTGTAAATAAATGGCAGCTCAGCCACGAGGATGGCCATCTGCCTACGTGACACGGTGCCTGTCACCAGCACGAGCCCACACCCACTATCCCACTGCTGCTCCCAAAGACCAGCTGGGGCGGACACCTTCGGGAACAACAAGCTCAGTCAGAGCAGCTCCTCCATCCCCTGCCACCCCACAGCTACTGAGGATGGTGCTGGTGCCAAAGACACAAAACCTCCTGAAGCAGCAGGCGAGTGTTTGGCTACGCTGAGACTCGCTCAGCTGAGAGCACCACTTGCAGCACTTTTCTGGTCCAAAAAAGGCTCAACTGCACCTTGTCCCCATCGCCAGAAATCATTAATGGTGAAACCCCAAAGAGCTGCAGCTTCTCAGCCCTCTTCCCTTGCTGCCACCCCGCTCCCGGCCGGAGCCTGGTCACACTGCCAGAGCCGGAGGGAACAGGGAATGTTCCCAATGGTGATCCCAATTAACAAGCCCACAGCTATTCACGTTCAAAGGCTTTGCAGCTTCCATTGAGTTTCCCTTTTGTCTTCCTGTCCCTTCCCAAAGCGAGGGCTCATTACTGCTGCAGCCCCGGCTGTAATTGCTTGGGAATGCGGCTCTCGGCACAATACCCCAGAGAAGCTGCTTTATGAGGCTCCTCATGCTACTGAAGAATGCCATGAAAACCCCAATCCCAGATGTCTGGCTCTGAACCAGGGAACTTGGCCGGCCTGACGAGATTTCCATCGTGCTGCTGCAGCATCGTGCTTATGTAAGGGCGGCGCTCACAAAGGGACACTGTAGAACAGAGACTGCCCTGGGCCAGCTCCCCTCACAGAGAATGAGCTTCGAGTCTTGGCAGCACCTTTTACCTTTCGTGCCCTACACAGGACCTAGAAAGGAATTCAGCACCTGCACTTAAGTTTTGCCCAAGTGAAACCACGAAGGCACCTTCTGCCCATGGGGAATGAGCAGTCAGAGCATCTTAAAAGAGAGCAGGGTCAAGAAACGCCCCGCTGCCTGCCAGGGTAGTGGCCAGATGTGCCAAACTTGGGGCAATTTGGGCAGTGTGGATGCTCAGAGTCATGGGGCAGCCTGTCAGCTGTTCCTCACAGGAGACCAACACATTACAGCAAGGAAAAACACCTTATGGGTGAGCTCTTCAGCATCACAGAGGCAAAGCGACAACAATCTTCTTGGAACAGAGAAACAGGTCAGAAACAGCCTCACAACTGCTGCAAGAGAATTACTTGTGCACAAACACCCCCCAGGAATGGGCAACCAAATGACACGGTGGAATTATCCACGTTAACAGCTCTCACGTGGCTTAGAGCACTTAGAGCAGGGTTTGGACCAAAGCCACATGTTCCACTTTCTGCCTGAACTGGAAGGGATGACCAAGGGCAGTGGGAGGCAGTACCACCAGAAAAGCACTGATTTCTCTGCAGCAAATTGTCACCCGGTAAGAATCCTGCTCCTGCCAGGGCAGCTGTAGATAACTGTGTCATCCACCCAGCAGAACACAGGAGAGAGCTGCCACAGGAACTGCACTACCCAGGGTGTCTGCAGCCACAGCACCTCAGTGCCAGCAGCACTCTAGGAACAGAAAGGAAACACAGTGATGCCTCTCAGAGAGACTGCCAAGCTCAGAAAGCCAGACCTCCATGCAGCACCAGGAGCTTCCTCAGCATCCCCCAGGATGCTCTGGCACACCTGAACACACAGAACTGCTGTCCATCATTAAGAAAATGATTTTTCTGATTTCAGCCCATCTTCTGCTGCCATTATTTTTGTCACTAAACACAACCCACGTAAGACATGCTGATGTGTCACAGGTACCATGTGCTACCTGAAATGCACATGGGGATCTCCAAACCATCACTTCCCAGCCCCAAAATGCACCTCCTCAGCAGCAGAGGAGGGAAAGCAGCTCTCCTGGCTCAGGGGGCAAAGCCAGCTTTCCCAAACCACCCTCACCCAGGCAGAAGCACTGCAACCCTGCCAAGGACGGGGGAAAAGGAGAAACAAGAATTGACTGGGCAAAGGACATAGGGAAAATCCTTAGCCAGAGGCTCCAGACCGCAGGAAATGCAGGTCTTTACTCATTGAAGACAATGCTGAATTTTCCTTGTTTGTCAGTTCGGGTCCTGCCACCACATCCCTCCTTCCCCCGGGGGTTACAGAGAGGAAGGTTTTCTGCGAGTGACACCCATGGCGTTTGACAGATTGTCCTTCTGTGAGAGGGAAATGGAGGATCGGGTTGTTAAAAGCATCAGCCCGCTTATCAATCTACGAGCAGCATCTTTAAAGGTCACAAGTAGGGAAAAAAAATAAAAAAATCAGCTACTCATTCTAATTCCTCGCAAACAGGAGCTCGTTTTTCACAAATCCACCCTGCCGTGCTCGGTAACGTGACCTTTCACTTACAAAGAGAACAGCCAATTTCTGACTCTCATGCTTTACCCTCCCTTCTTTTCCATAAATTAAACACAGCCTTTGTACCTCCTAACGGGCTTTTCCAGCAGTCCCCTAAAGCTGCTACAGCTGTTCTGGTTTTGGTCCTGCTGAGGGTTTGGAGCCCACTCAATGGGCAAATAGGGAAAAACAAAACTTCACTGAAAAATGGGTTCTGCCACCACAGGAGTGCTGGATGCCATTCCAGTCCCCAACTTTGCCAACACTATCAGCATGATACTGGCCTCTTCAATGAAAAGTTTTAATGGTACCTGCTATACATGAAGACAATAAAAACCAAGGAAATTTGATAGTAAGGACATGACCTGTCCTCTCCAAATCTGTCCATTTCTCTGCTGCAAAAAAAAAAAAAACAGATCAAAACTGGAAGATGTGGAAGTGGAGCCCTCAGGGGAGATCACAGTATGCCTTTTTTCAATCCTTGTCCATTTTTAACCACTCCAGACTGCCAAACCCAAACCAGTAGCACCCCAAAAAGCCACTTTATAGCTGGGGGTGCTGACCTGGGCTCCCACACAAGGAGGGAAAGGAACAGAGTCATCCCCTCCTACAAAACAGTACACAACCACAAAGAGGTTTAACAGGATTTGCCTGAAAAGCCACATATTTAACACAATCGTTACATTTTGGCAGAAACAGATGTTGGCAATGGGAGGAGAGGTTGATCTTCAACTCCTGTACTTACTCATAAGAACCTTCATTGTTCATGCACTCTTTTCCCACTTGCCTGCACAGCTTCAGCTCTTACAGGAGCAGAACCCATGACATTTACCATGGCTGCTCTGCAATTATCTCTGATTTCAATTATCTAGGCATTCTGATGCTGAAGGTATCTGAAATGTCAGCACGGGATTCCACCCACAGCCATCACTGCCCAACTTCATTTTGGCCAGAAGTGTTCCCACATCTCCAGCCAGCCTGACAGAGCAGCTTGAGAAGGGGCTCAGGCTGTCCTAGAAACCATTCTTCAGCCTGGAGATGACCAAGGCCCCTGAGGCCTGAGATAACCACCATCACCTCCTGGAGAACTTGATCTGTCAGTGCACGCCAGGCTGGACAGGGGGAGAGCTGAAGTGAAGCTGCAGCTGTTCACCTTGCACACCTGTTAACGAGCAGATTCCGTAAAAACACCCCATATTCCTCCCACCACCAACAATGGGAAGGTAGTAGCAGCCCTCCCTCGGCTCTGCTGGCGGAGGAGGGCGGTGAGTGGGCTCTGCTGAGCCATCAGGACCAACACCATTGGAGTGCTGATGAGCAACGTGGTTACAGCCCAAGGCAGCGTAAGGAGCTGTGGGAGGGGAACAACTACATTTGCATCGAGTTGTGGGAGCTCTTGAGGGGGATCTGGCAGATGAGTGCCATTCTCTCCACCCCCGGTCCTCTGGAGGCGAGTCAAAGATGAGTCAAGGGCTGCAGGCAGAGGTGAGCACGGAACGACCACGCGAGGCTGAGGCTGACCAGCAACATCAGCATCTTCCCCAAGTCATCGAGCAACCTAGTGCTCTTCCACATGTCCATGAATTATTGATCCCAGTCGCTCTATCAATTGCAGGAGGCAGAGGAGATCACAGGCAATGCACCCTGTGCGAAAGCAACGCCGGAAAACTCCGTACAAAAGAAAAAGCCTCATTTTACAGATTTCAGTTTAGTTGTGTGTTGCCAGCACCTCCCTTCATCCATATCGTTATCGCTGGTATTTTATATCGGCTCTGTGCTTTTAATCCTAACTTTGTGTGGAAAATATTTCTGAGAGCAGCCTTTGTTTGCCACCCACCACTGCAAGGCTGCTGCCAGCTCCCGTAGCGGCACCGCCGACAGCATGTGCCAGATGAAGAGAATGGCACGTACCTGTCAGTCTTTGTCAGAGCAGCTATTTCTGGCTTAGGTTTACATGCACAGCCTCCTGCAAGCTGCTTGAAATCTCCATTTTATAGAGGGATCTGATGCTACCTGAATGCTGGCAGGTATCGGCACGCTGACAGCGAGTGGCCAGCACCATGGGGTCCAGGCTCAGGTTGGAAAGGGCTGACTACAATGCTCAGCTCACAGCTCATTTCTTCATAGATTTAATTAACTCAAAAGCCTTTTGCCTCCACACTTGCAAAAAAAAGCATTTTACATCTTAAACTAGGGATAACAAGGGCAGTAGGGCTAAATCTCCAATCGATGTACAGACACAGCAAAGCTTACGAAGAACTGATGAGAAACCAAATAAAAATGCTCTTTTGTGTTCATCAGCCTTGTTACGCTCCAACGTTTCATCCTCTGTTGTGCTTCAGAGCTCCAGCACAGTGGTCTGTCCTGGGGAAGCCTTTTGGACCAGATCTTTTGATGTACCTTCCTGAAACGTGGCCTTGAATGACTAAATATTGCATGGAGAACACAACCACACCCCAGTGCCTGCCCAGGGAAGCTCCAAGGATGAATGCCTTCCCCAGACAGTGCTCAGCTGCTGCTGAGGCTCAGCCTACTCTGGCTACCAAAAAATAAAAATGGGAAGACACTGAAGAATTGGGAAGATTTGGGAACCAGCCCTTTTGACAAAGGTCCAGCACCGCAAGATGCTCACCACCACCCTCCCAGAATGATTCTCTTCTGAAGACAGAAACAGACTCCTGTCTGCAATGGGAAACACTTTAAAACACGCAGAGGGAAAACCTGTTTTTGTGTTTAAGCGTGTGCAAAATGTGCAGAAGGATTCAAGCCTGGCTGAGGTGCCTGTGTTACCAAACCAGGGAAAAACTTCTCTCAGCTCCCCACTGAGAAGAGTCCCTACTAAAGCTCCCCACTTTACAGAGCCATCACAACTTATGTCCAGCCAAGCAGGCTCTGCAGCTCACAGGTGGCCCTGCAGGGCTCCATGTCAGCTCCTGTTTGGAGGAGGACTCCTGCACACGGATGCCTCATGCTTTTCAAAGCCCTTTCCCAGCTGGGGCACTTCCCTAAGCAGGACCTGGGGATACAGAGCACGGCAGCCCTGGGAGAGCTCAGCTGAGCACCAGTGCCAGGGACACTGCCTTGGAGGTACCAACAGCCACCACCACGTCCCAGGGAGCAAACACAGTGTCATGAACAAAAGAGATGTTTCAAAGTCCATCCCCTCATGTGCACAAGGAGAGAGGTCATGCAGCTCATGGGCAACACAGGCACTGTCAGTAAAACTCGGGGTTGCCTCAATTTCCACTTAGGCAAGTGCTTTCACAAAGCTCCCATCCCAGGAAAAGTAACAGATTCTGGTTTTCCCAGTACAGTGACAATGCTCTGTTCCATTTGCACAAGAGCTACTTCTCTTCAGTAATGGCTACAAACTCTGATCCTTACCACAATCTGCCAGCTCGCCTGCACCAGCATCATTTCAGGATGAAAGCAGCAAAGGTGAAAGAGTTTCCCAACTGAAATTGGGAGAGCAGCCTCAAAAATAGCATCACACTAAATCCTGCAGCCAGTGAAAAGCCTCAAAAGGCATTTGCTGCACGTGGATTCTTTGAATCCAGTGACTTCCCTTTTCATCCCCTCGAGTACACTGAGCAGTGAGAGAAAAGTCTTCCAAATGCAGTAAAATAAAGTTCAGAGAGAGGTGCTGAATGATTTCTGTGCTCAAGTCACACATTGCGATACTGAAGCTGGAACATCCTTTAAGTAATTTTAAGAATTTTTTCTCCTTCCTTCCCTCAAAGGCCAGAGGCCGCTGCTGAGGGGCACGGCTGATCCCTTGGAGTACACACACAACTGCTCATCACATACGTATTTTTTAAATTATATGACACCAGGAATGGCTGAAAGCATTATAAGCATGCAGAGAACCCATCAGTACAGAAGGTGCTGTTGAAAGGCAGGAACTCCCTGGTTTCCATGTGGAGCAGAGCTTTAAGAGAGGCTGTTGAAGAGCTAATCCACCTTTCTGCAGCAGTTGGGTATCAGGGACAGTGGGAGGCTGGCAGCTGTAGGCTCTGCCACTGCCACACCCCCAGATGCCCAGCTCGGGAGCCGCTGATCCCAGGAACGTCAGCAGCTCGCACAGCGATAATTCACGCCTCGCTCTATCCCAGCTGGGACCGCTCCCGCAGCCCTCAAGACCACAAAACGTTTATGGGCTGGAAAAGGATTCATCTGCTGCTCTGGAACTGGAGGACCGCAACAACAAAGAGCAGAAGGTGAAGCCAAGTTGCCGCGGCTGAGGTGGGAGCGGATGCCGAGAGCACAGAAATGCACGGGGGGAATGCGGAGGCTCTTGTGGCTCCCTGTTCCCTCCTGCAGGCAGGGAAGAGCCCACCAGGCAGCAGGACAGGGCACGCGCTCAACAAATCATCAGGTTTGAGCATTCTCCCCCCTACGGAAGCCAAACACGGGATTCCAGGGTAAGAAAACAGGGATCAGGGCATCCCTGGGGTGGGGGAACCATCCTCAGCACGGCAGCCCCCGCTGGGAACATCCCCCTGCACTGAGCGGCATCAGGAGCCTTTTATCAGGGATACGCCGGATAAAAGCTCTGCTTCTGTAAGAGAGTGACCGAATCTACAGGGATATTCCGTGCAAATTGTCTGGTTAGAATAATAAATAGTGGCTTCGCCTTATAATGTCGGCCGCGCACAACACGTTCATTTGTGATCCGAGGCTCCGATTTAAGGGAGGAAGAAAGGATCCTCGCCTGCCTGGAGATAAACTTAAGTAAATAATGTTTGCCATCAACTCCAAATGAAGAATGACAGTTAAATTTTATAATCATCTTCACAGCTCCAGGACTTACTTTATATTTTCTCAGGCTCATGACCCAGGGGTTGTCATAGCAACTAGGAAATCCTACCTTATCAGCCTCTTACATTTACATTCCTTACGGCTGCTTCCCTTTATGAATTAAATCCATCACGGTCTTCTATTCTCCAAATAAGAAGTTCTTAGGATTATCTCGCAGAAACAAGGATCAAATGCTTTGATTGAAACACTATGCAAAAGCTAATTCACTGGTGGTTTTCTTTAAGGGAAGATTGACTGTGCTACAAATAAATGGCTCCCATCCAAGCGTGCAGTTGGCAGCCGCTCGCAAAAAAAAAGTTTAGAGAGCAAACACGGTTTCTGCAGCGCGTTCATGTCGCTGGAGAACGTTCCTACATCTGGACACTAAGAAGGGCACCTGCTCAGCCAGGCACTCTCTCGTTTACAGAACACAACAAAGATTCAGTGCTGCAGAGGAAGAAAGCTGAACACACCAAATACACGTGGCCATCCAGCACGGGACAGATCCCAGGCATTGCTGAGAGCCGGGACACTCCTTGCACACACCAAGAACCACAATATGCATTTATTTATTTATTTATTTATTTATTTATTTATATTTGGGTGGGGGGGCGAGACCATTTAACTACTTAAATTAGATTTTTCCACATCCAGTGGGCCCAGGTTCAGAGCCCAGCTCAGTATTCAGAGAGACCAGCAGCAACATCACTTGTCTCTGTCCTAAACAACACAGGAATAAAATAAACTTTAATTCCCAGAATGTTTTCTGCAGGAGTCTCTTGATTAACAGAACTCCTATAAACTGTAATGAATTTCAGAAAGGCAACTCTGCAGTTACAGACCTGCAGGCATCAAGAGTTTAATTTACTTAATGTACTTTTTATTCATTACTGGTCCTCCACGAGAAGCTGATCACCAACTTGCAGAGTGCATTGCTTAATTATCCATGCTGCACTTCTTCAGATGAGAACTATCGGAGCTGCCTGTCAATACGGCGGGCGGGGATCGATTGATGCAGGCAGGGCCATGCTGCTGGAATGCCAAAGACAGCAGCGGCCCCGCAGAGTCTGCACGGAGCAAAACAATCAGGAACTCATCTCACAGACCGAAAACCCTTTCTGCTCCCAGCGATGGTATCTGCTGCATTCACAGATGGTGAGCAGAGCCCAGCACTCTTCTTCATGCGCCGTACGTCTCACTCGGCGCAAACAGCTCCTCGACACCGTGTCCGGGCAGCCTGCAGCCAGCAGTACCCATGTTTTTGCTTTATCTCTGTCCTCCACACAGGCAGGACAATGGAAATGTGTGCTCCAGTCTCTGCCAGCTCCCTCAGTGCCCCAGGGAACACGTCAGAACTGTTCCCTCAGGTCAGAACTGGTCCCTCAAGAGGTCTGCTCACCTACAGAGGCCCGGTGAGGCTGAGATCCATAACAGCACACGGTGTCAGCACAATGTATCACCTCAACACCAGCAACTCAATAAACACAAACTACGGCTTCTTTGGCATCAGCAAACACAAACAAAATCTGCATTTCCATAGAGGAAAGGCCCCAGGAAGCTCCAGAGCTGACCTAGGGTGCCATTCTGCACAGATCTCCCCATCCAGACTGAAATGCTGCCCACCAACACCTTCACCAACTGCAGGGTTTCATGCCTCACCTGTCCCTTCCCAGCAGCAGCAGCAGCGATGCTGATTTCAGGGAGAGCTGTGACAGCCTGAAGGGTGGTTGAGGATCTGTGCCCTTGGAGCCACGTTCCAAGGACGATGCCCAAAGAGCTGCGTTTGGTCTGAGACCTGGCAGTGTGAGCCTGGGACAGGAGAGGCTCTGCTCAGCCGAGGGCAGGGCTGGATCTGCCGGTGGCAGCCTCCATCGGCCTGCCTTCCCGGAATATTCACAATCAGCGGATCAATAATTCATTATATAATGTGATAAAAGGTAATCCACTGTTTGAAGTCGAAGCTTAAACAAACTCCACTCCGTTAGAGCATGGCAAGGTCTCACTGAGCTCAAGATACCCTGCAAAAGGCAGGAAGAGGCAGTGGGAAGGGACAGATACATCCCTGCTCCAAAGCTTCCCTACCTCTGCTGAACAGAAACTATTCACAGCTCCAAGTTAAGCCAGAAGCCTTTTGCAAAGGGATGCTAATTCAATATGAAGTAACATAAGTCAATATTCTTGTTTCCCCTTTCATCCTTTCAGCCAATATAAACTAATACAAATGATAATGACATGGCACCCATGACCCCTTCAAAATGCTGCTCATGTTGGCAGTTGGGTGTTGATTCTCCCCTTAAGCAGACAACTCAGTTTGAGAGAAAATTAACTCTGGGTGAAGGAATACCTAAATTGTGTCAGTGCAGAGCTGCTGACATGCCCCAAACAGCAGCACCACGTGTAATGCCCCTTTTTGAGACTGTACACTGGATTTTCAATGCCAGCCAGATGCTTTGCTTGAGCAGCCAAGGCTGGAACTCAAGCACATAAAGCAGAGACACAAAGCTGATTCTGAGGGGATTGGATCAGCCTTGCTGTCATTTCTGGACCATTTGCCAAAGGTGTGAGAACTGGGAATATGAAAGGTGCTGAAGCAACCAGACCCTGAAGTCCCAGATTGTCAGAGGCAAATGCAGCCTGCTCTTCCCCTTGGGTTCCTCATCTGCCTCAATTCATCAGGAAAACCCTAAAAAGATAAATATCTATACCAAAAAGGGTCTCCTACATTCCCAAGCACCTCATGGGCACAATAAGTGCCGACTGAGACAGACACGTGATAGGGAAAATCAAGCCTCCCACCTTTGCTAGCATCCTCTGAGCATCACAAATGCTTTAGCAAAGCTGGTGGCCACAATAGGGGCTTGTTCTTTGCATAAAAGGCCACAACAGCGCACAAGAAACCCCGCTGATAGTTAAAAGGCATAGATCCAAGGTCAGCCAGACTGGGAGCCAAGGCTCTGGCAATAAACCGCCAGATCTGTTCTGAAGTGGGGAAAGTAAAAGACCTTGTAATTGTAGAGCTCTAGAAGTCTTCCATATTAATTTAACGTTCACCTTGAAAGGTGATCTCACTGCAGACCCTTTGCAGACCACAGAGGATGGGGGAGACCACTGGCAGCAAGGAGGAATGCTTCTCCCCAGTGTTTAATCATGTGATAACCAGGATTGTAAGACAGAGGCCACCAAATTGAGGCCCTAAAGCCAGCTATCATGAAGACAGCATGCCCAAAGCTCCTGCAAGCCTGCTCATACCTTCACACCCTGCCTCTTTCGTTCCCAACATGAACATCAATCCTGCACCTGAGGATCTGTACGTTCTACAGAAATAGTTACTGTGGGAGAGGCTTTGTTCGTAAACTGAGTGAGAAAGTTCATTACATGATAAAAATTCCAACCGTGCTACCGGGATGTAAATTGCCTTCGTACCCAGAGCTGACATCTTAAACAGTTTAATTTAGGTACCGCTCTCAGCAGCTTTGGGTGTCTGCAACAGAAACAGATGCCTTGAATCATTTCAAAGTATGCTCCTGTCAGAAATGTCCTTTCTGACACCAAAATCAATTTCCTTCTCCTTTACTAACTACTTTTCCAAAAATAGAAGGGGAAAAGTTGCCTCATTTTATCTATTGTGAGCGGCACAAGATGTGCTTTAGGCTCCAAGGAGGAAGATGGCAGCGCGCGGCACGTGCGGCTGCGGTAATTAGTGCTATTTTGATAGAGCAACTGGCAACGAGAATGAACCTGATCCATCTTCATTATGGAGATCTATAAAACCTTTGACAAGCCTGGTGTAAAGGCACACAGGCTGCTTCCTCGCGGCCCCACCGGCCTTCCCGCACGGGCGGCGGATGCGCGGCGGCTCCGGGAACAGCGGCGGGGACGCGGCCCCGCGCGCGCTCCCCCTCTTCCCGGAGCTCAGGCTGAGAAAACGGAACGCACGGGGCCAGAATGATTTTCTGCTGATGGTCAGATGAACACCTCAGCAGTCCCCAAGACCTCGCTGTGCATATTTGAGCAGCTGCTGTAAATCACGGCTCTTCAGCAGGCTGCAAATCCAATTAAAACAAGAGGCACTGCTACCCAGCGATGTGCTGGGCACAAAAACATCCTTCCACCTCTAACAAGCTGCGCCAGTGGCAGCCTTTCCTTGCTCTGCAGAAGGCTGGCTGCTGCCCTGGCAGCCCCGTCCTGCCCTGTGGCCATGGAGCAAAGGGGACAAGTGCCACCACTCCCCCTCCACAGCTGCAGCCCAACACAGAACATCCCCCTGCCTGCGGTGATGGTGGTACACAGTAACACCAGCAGCCTCCCTGCTCTCCAGCACATCTGAAACCTGCCCCATTCCCACAAGTTCCTTCATCTCTGCTCCCACCAGGTCTAAGTCAATGGCCCTGACATCCCTGGGAAAGCCCTTCAGCAGCTGGAATTGAAATTCACCAGGAATTTGGCTTGCTCAGTGCCAGCCTGGCACCCAGACATCAGCAGGGTCACCTGGTACCTTGGGAAAGCCACCCTCCTCTTAAGGGCAATGAGGGGCTGAATCCCACCCCTTCTCCCATGCTGGAGAATCTGCTCAGGAGCCCCACAAAGAGCCAAGAGCCACAAACACCAAGGGTTTGGGTCACACAGAAAACAAGGGAGGCCCCTGAAAATGACTTCCCTGAGAATGCCAGCACAGCCATCACTACACAGGTTACTGGTGGAGCTGGCAGTGGTAGGGAAATGGTTGGAGTCAATGATCCGACAGGCCTTTTCCAGTCTAAACAATTCAATACCATTCTGTGATACTGGCTTCAGGAAACCATCACAGATCCGCAGCCCATGGACAAAGTGTCCATTGCCAGCTGCCTCCTCCGGCAATTTAAAATGCTCCATTAGTTTGACTCCTGCCCAAACACACCAAAGTATTTCCAAGACTGCTTCCCTGCAAACACGCTGTGCCAGGGTCTACAGCCAGCGTTCCCCCTGCACTCAGACATGCAAACAGGGCAACATTTGCTAACAGCAATTTTTTCTTTTTAAGCTATACAAAGGAAAAATCTGTGAGGATTTGTGTTCTAAAAGGAAACACGACGTGGAAAAATAAGTTGAAAACAAGCAAAGCGACACAAACGCAGCCCGAAGTTCACACCCCTGACGAACGGCTCGCGGGGCTCGGAATTGCACGATGGATCAGCTGGGCGAGGGCATCTGCATATCCCATTAACGCGGCCGGGAGAAGGGGCCTTCGGCTGCCACAGAGCTCGCCATCATATTTTAAGTTTATTTTTCCTTGTCTGAGCAGCTCCCGCAGGGCAGGGGGGTAATGACGGCACTTCATCACCAGCAGTGTGGGTATTTACATCCATCCCGCGCGCGACAGCTGCGGCCCCGCGTCCCCAGCCGGCCCCGGGATGGAGAGCCCTGCAGCCATCACTCAGCGAGCACTTTCATTAACAAACTGCCCTTAATTACAGCGGTAATTGCGAAATTATTTCATAGCAGCAATTATTCTTCTCAGCCCAATCCAGGCTATTTAGGCAGGGCATTGTCTCCGAAAATGGCACCGAGCCAGCTCATCTACGGCCCAGGGTTCTCATTGTGCTGTGCAGTCCCGAAATGCAGCACCCCAGGATGGCAGCTCCGGGCAGGGGGAGCGCAGCCGCGCCCGTGGGGGTCCAGCCTCAGCGTGGGACCCTGTGTGTGTCAGGGACAGAGTGTCCCACCACGGGCAACCACCCCGTGACGAGGGGGAACAAGGAACTGGCTCACGAAACCAGAAGAAAGAAAGGTCAAGAAGGGACAAGGCCCTCTGAAACCACAACTTGGAGCTTTCCCGCATAACTGCTGGTTTTCAAAGTTCATCATCTAAAGAATGATCCCAGATCATCTTGTAACAGCACAAGATCAAGACAAATGGGAGGTTTCCTCCAAAAAAGACTACAGCTTTGTTAAAAACTTCTCATAGATCATCCTTGTAACAACTTTACAGCCAGGAAGTGAATCTATTTCATTTTGATCATTTCAAATACTCCATTAATGAGAAAAATTGAGGCATATTAGTCAGTGATCTGAAATACTGAGGAAGCACAAGTTCAGGGTGAGGCTGTGAGCAATTCCCATCTCTGACAAGTCAGGGGAAAGAAAAGGGGATGATGATAGCAGCAGTGGAAGAAACTGCCAGAGGGCAGGGTTAGAGGGTATATTGGGAAGAAATTCTTCCTTGTGAGGGTGGTGAGGCCCTGGCACTGGCTGCCCCATCCCTGGAAGTGTCCATGGCCAGGCTGGACAGGGCTTGGAGCAACCTGGGATAGTGGGTGGCATCCCTGCCTGTGGCACAGGCTGGAATGAGATGATGTCTCAAGCCCCTTCCACCCCAACCTTTCTGCAATTCACTGCCTGAACCCTGTTGCAAAAGCCTCGGACTGGTCAGATTTGCTCAATTAATTCCACACTCTTCCTTGCTTCTGCTGCTTTCTAACATCTGAAGTTACTATGGCAGCTGCCAGCGTGCAGAGGAACACCCAGCATATACAAATTCATGCAAAGTTTTCATGTAATAGAGGGGGGAAAAAAAAAATCAAACAGCAAATCAACCTGCCATGACCTCAGCTCCTCTCAGCTTCCCGAGTCCTACACACCAGCCGTGCTACAATGCATCTTTAATGCCTGACCTGGTTATGTATATGCAAATATTGGAACAGCACCATCTCCAATGCTCTGGGTGTACCTGATCTGCAGACACAGGAGCTGGCTGCTGCTTTGGGTTTCCAGCCCATTGAGTTTCTCAGTCCCTCCTTGCTGTGCTGCCGCCAACGCCATCTCATCAGGCTGGTGATTCCTACAGCGAGATGTTTCTGCAGATTGAATGCTGGGGCTTGGGGGTTTTTGAATCCGTGTAATTTTGGAAATTCTAGGGTAATTTTGGAAATTCTAGGGTAATTTGTTTGTCAATTTTATTAGAAGAACGCAGCACAGACCTGCCTCTGCTCAGGGCAGTTGGTACAACAAGAACATTTCCCCGCAGAATCTCATACTTGGAAACTGCTGATGGATGCAGAGGGGGAGCAGGTGACTCTGCTCTCACAGCCAGGCAGCCAAGGCAAACGAGGTGGCAGCTTGGCCTATGCCACCCAAGCACCTTGGCCAAACAGGATGGAGAATACCAGCACCCACACGGAGGAACCCTGAGGGGCAGGTGCCCAGCAGGCAGGGCGGACCACGGGCACCGACACGTGTTCTTGAAGAGCTCAGATATTTCAAATCACAATACATTTATCAGCACGGTGTTACTGCACTTCTCAGTCAAAGCAGAGACATTCAATAATCACCCAGAAAAGCACCATCTGTTATGCCTTATAGCTTAATTAAACTAAAATACAGAACTCCTTAATTCTCCCAGCTCATAAAGATAAAGGTCATCCCACAGCTTTACTGTCAGGTATCCTGTACAGAAAATGCAGAGGTTGGAATTTCTCTCACCCAGACATCACTCAAATGTGGCACCAACCCCCCCAACACACACAAACATGATTCCAGCAGCGTGCCAATGGATTGATGTGTGGCTGTTGGACTGACAGCCAGGGTGGACAGACACAGTTCACTCCTTCAGTACAAGGGGGCTGCCTGGCTGGACCTGGCCAGGGTGGGCACCCCCTCCCTGCCATCCAGACCCCTCTTCATCCTGGCCCCCAGCACTGGGAGAACACTGCTCCAAAGAGCTGGGACACCAGCACCAAGCCCTGTGCCTCTCCACAAGATGCTGTTACAGGCTTTTGCCCAGGCTGCTCTGCTGTCCCATGGAAGTACCCACAACAGCAACACTGATATCTGAACGTGCCCAGCACCCCAGTGTGCCCCATCCTACAAGTCCTCCATGCCAGGATGTCCCAGACAGTCTCTTACACTGGAAACCATCCAAAAATTCAAATGAGAACCAAACACTGAGCACCTGCAGGGGAGTGACGGCTCCAAGGCAGCAGTGGGACGGGAGGAAGTGACAGAGCCTCTCATCATTTTGGGAGTGAAACAGGAACTGAAAGGTTCCCTCTGAAGAGGCCCTGGAGAAGCCACCCAAGCTCTGGTTTTTTTTTTTCTCTTCTGCATTCACACGCAGGGAGAAGGTAAACAAAACTGAATATGGAACGGGACTGAACGGGTACGGTGTAACCCAGCCCAGCCCCACTGCAGGCACTGCCAGTGCCCCTCCACCAGCAGGTCCATGTGAATGGGAAATTCCAGCCCTTTCTGTCGCCTGAGGCCCCTGCCCAGGCTGCCTGGTGTGCCAACATGGATATCAATCCTGCTCCTGGTTTCCTGTGCCATTTGGGGGCCAATGACTCCACACTCAAAGCTCTGCTCTCCCCGAAGCTGTGACTCCCCAAACCTTCCTGCACCATTACTGCTCTCCTCCGAGAGATCTGCTTTGTCTTTCAGCACAAACCCCAGCAGAAGCCTTGCTAACGCAACCAAAATTCAATTATTGGCTTGTCAGCGTTTCCTTGTCAAGGCTTGGGCACGAGGAATGGGGAATTAAAACCTGTGTGAGAGGCACGGAGCCTTGGGGCTGCCAGAGCACCTCCAGGAGCAGGGCTGTGTGCTGCACGGAGAGGGATGAGCTGCTCCCCCGACACACGAGGGCTAACAGAGTATTGTGTGACTATGGGGGGTTTTCTTGCTTTCTGCTTCCTGTAGGTGGAGGCAAACTCCTTGTTGAAAAGAAGGCAGGCAGGAAAGCAGCCGAGAGGCACCTGCAGCAGCTGCCAGAGAGGAGCCCGCACATCTCCTGCAGTGTGATGGCTCCTGCAGAGGAGACCTCTCGCCGTGCCACCCGCCCCAAAACCGGCCCCAGCCCAGGGATTTGTGCAGCCCCAGCCACGGTGCAACAGCCCCAACTGCTCCAAACTGTCCCCGTGGGGTGGCTGCCCCACGGCACCCTCTGCAGAACACCCTGGCTGCTGGTTTTGCCAGCCCATGGATCACCATGGCACCCGGGCAGGTTGTGCGTGCCACTGCCCATCTTTGGCCTCCCTGAGGTTTTCAAGCTGCCCAGTGTGTGCAGGGGTGTCATGCCCTCGCTCCCTGGCCACTGGCACAGGCAGGTTTTCAGCAGCAGAGACATCCCATCCTGCAGCCCCAACCTCGAGCTGCACCAGAGCCTCAGCACCAGGGAGGGGTGCCCAGCACAGCAGGCTCAGCCACAGGGATATTGCCAAATCCCTGGCAAGGCTCCTTCCCCTCAGAGCCATTCAGCTGCCTGTGAGCACCGCCACAGCCTCTAACGAGCTGCCTAACCTTGCCCCTCTTCTCCACCCAGGCTTTAAAATTTAAAGCTCCAGCCAGCTCAACATGAATAGATGAGCAAGAACATCACACTGCTCTCAGTGTAGGTGCAGTGCTTTATATCTTCATTAATATTTCAGTCTCTCCCATCTCCTCCTCCTCCTGCAACTGGCCTCATTTTATTTATATCTGCAGGATACCACTCTTACTTCCAAGTTCTTGTTTGCTTGGAGCAAGGCTCCCTGACGAGGGACTGCGCCTTCCCGGCACTGCCTCCGTGTTCTGGCACGGGGAGAGCTCCAGCCCCGAGGCCAAGGGGCCAACGTGGTGCCTCTGCCACCATATGGATCCTTCCACCACTGCCAAATAAGTGACATTTGGGGTGGCAGAACCCGGGTGTGGGTCAGCCCCAGGTATCCACACATCAAGGCCCATCAGATGGATGGCACAATGGAGGTCTCTGAGCCCTGTGGTCAGTTGCTACTTTTCTGACTTGAGTATGAAGAAATTAAATTATACAAATATTTCATTAAATATCTTTTTAAGCCTATTAATATTAATATCAATTCCGCCTCTTATGTGCCTGGCATTTAAAAACCCATTTCAAAATCTCAAACTAATTTAAGATTTACATCTAGAATACAAATCAGTGAGCAAGACTCCCCGCTCTCTATTTTGCCTGGCACCCATATCTGCCCAGTTACTCTTAGATGTCACTCGGTGACACTCACAGAAGATGAATATTCAAAGCGTGCTCCCGCCTGCAAATGTTTTACAGCTTTCCGGCCACTGAATTTGTTTAAAGCCGCAATTATACCGAGCAGCCAGCCCCTGGAAGACCAAAGTATTCTGTTTGTCTGCACGCCACCACATCACTCGCACACTGATACGGTTTCAAATTAATAATCAGGATTCTGTGCTGAGGGAAATAAGTGGTGGTAGAGGCGCGGGTGAGTTTGCTCTGCTGTCAGATGGAACCCCGAGGGGAGGCAGTCAGAGATGCCTCCACCTGGCTCCCGCGCGACAGCCTCGCCTTTTCTCCTTCCCCACTGAACTGCCTCAGACTTACGGGCGTTCCGTTTACTTGTTCCAAGAGCCACTTTTCCTGCAACCATCTTGCACGACACACAGCCTCTTTTTAACCATCCAGAAGGGAAAATGAAAAAATTATCTTTTCTGAGCAGCCATCCAACAAATGAAAGGCGAACAGAAAATTAGCGTCGTTTAAACACTGGTACATCAAGGAGGACAACTGGGAGAGGCTTCTCATGCTGGCCAAGCTCTCCAGTGCCTGAGCCCCTGCCCAGGTTCTCTCTGAGGTCAATATTCCCTAGCTGGCACAAAAGAAAAAGCTCTTAGTGGCCCAGGCACCTCCCCTGACACTTCTCTGTCTCACAGGTGCCCCAGGCACCAGTGAGGAGCACTCCCGGGGGAGCACAGACACTGCACAGTGCAGAAACCCTGCAGGGTTATCCCAGTTCATGTCCTTTGGTGGCAGCCCATCCATGGCAGTGCCTGTTCCGTTCACATGGTGACAAATGATGATGGAAGACCCCTACATGCCATGTTTTCTGAAGACCACACCTGTACAGACCAGGAGGGGTCTGCAGGGAGGTCACTCATCCTCAGGGAGAGCACTTGGTTACTGCACAGGGAGGGAGCCTGCCCCAGGTATGACCAAGAGATGCTCAGCATCGATCCACAGGGCTCAGTGTTAGTCCAGAGCTCGTGCTGCAGCCCCACTCACTGGAAAGACAATGGGGAACCCCACGGGTGCCACATCTCCCCTGGTCTGGGGGCACTGGCACCACAGTGTGACCGAGCTGCTTCTCAGAGCACAGCCCTGTATTTCAGACTCGGCTGCTTGGGAAGCAGCTCTAGTGCTCAGACTTCCTCCCTTTTACCTCCGATGACTCACGAGCTTGTATCAAAATATTTTCTTTATAGCTGGCAAAATCTGAAGCCAAATTTTCCTTCCCTCTTACAAATGCAAGTGTAAGCGCTGCAGATGCAGTCAGGGAGCTGCTCCTCTCCCATCCAGCTCCAAAAACCTAAAGGATCACAGACGTAGTTTGAAGGGCAACACCCAATTAACATCACGCTAAATAAAACCTCCTCTCATGCAGAAAAAACGGCACATCAGCAAACCATGGACCTCACACCAGTACTGCCTGGCTCACAACACAAGCAGGGACACTGTGGGAGAAGCTGGATCCATACCCTGAGCTCTGTGCTGACCACATCTACTGGCACTTTGGCCAAGAAGGAGAGGAGCCAGGCAGGAGAGCACGGAGCCAGCCCAGGACTGAGGGAAGGAGCTTATTCCCATCAGCACTGCTGGCAATCCTTAAGACATCGCTCTGCAGCTTCGTGCCAAGTCACTCTGGTTTCTGTATGTCCTTTCTGCAGCTCCTGTCCATACCAGTTAGCCAAGAGCCAGCAAAGGAGGGCCTTTCTCTGCATGATCTGTACCTTAAACCAAACATCATTATCCTTTTCAACCAGAGACACGCAGCTAAAAGAGATACTGCTGGAGAGAAGACTTAGATGGCACTTTGGTATTTGCTTGGTACAACAAGGGCTCCCCAGGGCCTGGCCATGTCCCAGCGTGTGTGCCCTGCCCCAGAACCACCCCGAGCTTTACCAACACCCTCACCTACAGCCCCAAAACACACGGGATGCCCCATCCCGGGTGACAGGCAGCATCCCTGATGGAGCATCCCTGTCAGACTGGCCACTGCCCCAAGCACCCGTCCTCCCTACAGCCTCACCCTGCGAGACACACACACACCTGCTGCAGCTGCTGGACCCCACAGCTCCATTCTCATGGCAGGAAAGGCAAAGCAAACCCCAACGATCTTGATCTCATGGATTATTTCTCCTCCCATCTAAATTACACAGCAACAAGAAGCTGCCGACGAAGTTCACCGAATTTCACTTTATGGCACCAACAAAATCAGAAAACAATTCTCTGTCTTTTTGTCACGTTAAGTGTTTCAATATCTAACTCGGTATTTCCAGTCTAAAAATTTATGAATTCAGTGAGCAGCCTGTGCAATATCTTCCCTTTCTATCCATCTGCTAAGGAAAGAAATTACACTGGCCATTTGTCATGATCATCATTCCAAAGATAAGTAACAACAGAAATAACTTGAACTTACCTTAAGACCTGCAGCTACCATAAAAAACAGCTGCATGTGCAGGTTCTGCCATGCTGTAATAAGAGATTACTTTAATTTGATTACTCAGAACAAAGGTAGTAGAGGACCTAAAAAGCAGGGACAATTTATCATACTGCAGAGCCACTGTTATGTTTGGCTCATGAACCTTATCAGTGTGTAGCTACAAAACACATCAACTGTGTAAGAGAATATACAGAACTTGTAATTTTCATCTAAACAGCACTGAGGAAATGTGATTCGGGCTGGGGAAACTCGAGTTTCATTCCCAACTGGAAACAGCACACACATCCCTTCGGTTTCAAAAGTAAAGGGCACAGGTAGTTGTTTTTCGTAAGTAAAAAGCAGAAGGGAATATGCCAAGTGCTGTTATTTAAGAAGAAAATTGCTGGGAGCATTTTTGCTCACCCAAAGAACCTGCTGGCATCTGGCAGATCCCAGCCCACAGCAGGAGGGGCACATCTCCCCCGTGGGCAGCTCAGCTTGGCTGTGCCCACGCTCTGCCCCACGTGAAACTCAGGATATTTGCACACATGGGCAGGTTCAAGTGGCTGCAGGAGGAGGTAACGGGACTGCCAGTCCCCTTCTTCAGCTGCACGTTTAAGTCTAATAACAAATGCTCACCTGCCATCGAGCAGCATTTCAACACTCAAGAGGGCTTAATTTCACAAGCGATGGGGTTAGCTAATCCTGGGATGTCACCAATTTCTCCTCATTAGATATGCACACCAACTGATGCGGGACGAAGGGCTGGAGAACAAGGAACAGCCAGGCAGCAGAGACTGGAGGAGCTGAGGGAGATGCCTGGGTTTCCAGCCAGAGCCCCCAGCTCACCGGGGTCCCTTTGGAAAGGAGCAGGCAGCTGTGAGCAGTCTGTCACACGAACGAGGTGACCAGAGCCACCCCCACCATCTCCAGACACTCAGTTCCCCTTCTCAGCAGGACAAGGAGGGGTTTGAACGTCCCACCTCACACATCCCAGCCATTTATCTGCACAGGCACAGTGCAAGCAGCTGGGATTTGTTCATTTGGAGCAGAGCCCACACCTATCAAGGGTCAATTAATCTGCTTGTCCAAATGCAGAGACAGGAGTTCAAATTAAATCTTGAGGCTCAACTGCCTTAAAAAATTCCTTCCCCCGAGGGCTCGGCTTCGAAAAGCCATCACAACACAGCAAAATAATTAATCTCTGCTCAAACAGGGACTAAATGAGACTATGGGACTAAATGAGTTGAGGAATGTCTGAGGAGGTTCTCGGAGGAGCAGCGAGGACCAGCACGCACACAGTCTGTCAACACCGATGCTCACCAGCACCAGCTACGAAATTTCTCCAGATCAGTGGCTCCATCTTGCACCAAGAGATACAGAAAATCCACCTCTCTGAAGCCAGGAGTGCCAAGACAGGAAGAGAGCAGGGTGTAGCCTGACAAGGGGGAACAGAGTCTCCAGGCCCACTTCTGTAAAGGACTGGAGACATGGCACACCAAGGGCTCACTTCATGAAAAACCCAGGCTTCCCTTCAGCACCACTTTGCAAAACTTCACATCTGAAGCAGAAACCAAGGGCAAAACTAATCAAAAGGATACGGGTGCTATGCATGGAATGGGCAGGGTGGGGGGGAAGAAGGGATGGGGGCTCTGCTCCCTGCTAAATTTAGTCTGATTTTCATCTGCCTTGAAAGTGTCAGCACTAGGCAAGGCATAAAACAAGGTTAAAGAATGTGAAGTTGAAAGCGGATGTCTTCGTGTTTATCTACAAAAGCAGCACAACTTTTAAGAGCATCATCCCAAGCGAGCGCGACGCAACGCTCAGCTGCCAATTTGCATAGCAAACCAGCTCGGAGAGAGGCTCTGCCAGCATGTCCACAGCCCACTGCCTCCCAAACACCCCCAGAACCCTCCTCCTCCTCAGTGAAATCCTCCTGACACCCACAGCGCAGCACAGTTTAACCAAAGCAATTCCCCATCTGAGCAGGGTTTGGTTCGTGACCTCTCACTGCGGTGCAAAGGCACTAAAATAAACACCAAGAAAACAAACTGCTCCTCAAATTGTCTTGGGACTTTCAGGAAATTCAAGGGAGTTTTTAGTCCCTGTCACTGACTCACTGCAGTGCTTCCAGCACATCAGCACTGCAGAGCCAAGGAAACTCCAACAAAACTTGGAAGAGTCACTCCACAGCTTCTCCCAACTTTCGACAAGACTAGACTACATATGGCTACTATTTTCTTCACAGCGTGTCTCATACCACCGCTTGAGAGAAACCCAAAAATCCCACATAAAATCTGTGGACAGGCTCTAAGTCGTGGTTATCCACTGAGGATCATCTCAAAAAGAAATCTTGGGGGATTTGGCAAAGCAGGCGGAGAACCACCAGGAATCAAAACAGGCTTGTGACTCATCCGGCATATAACTGGCAAGAGGCACCATGTACAAGTGGAACAGTCCTGGAGCCTTAATGAGCTTGGCTCAAGATAGGAATACCAGCACTTCTTTCCTGGGAAAAGTGACACCAGCTACAATGAAGGTGCCCAAAATAAAAAGGCTTACAGTATTATTGATAAGTTCCACAAGTTTGTTAATAAAGGCTGCAAATTACCAGGCTGAAACCTGTCATTTACTAATCAAATTTAAGACTCATTTTCCTCCTACATACACAAGATGAATTATTAATTCCTTCATATCACTGGTTGAGGAGCAGCCTCCAACACTGCAGAAGATGAGATCTTGGAAGCTTCCCACCAGCAGCACTCGGGGGTAGTCACTGCAGCCGACACTTGGGTGAGCCTGGGGTCTGACATGGCAGCACTCAGGGGTCCGTGACATCCATTTTCTTTGGATGAAAATTTCACTTGGATTTGTAGCCAAAATCCAAGGCAAAGTGCCAAGAAGGAATTCCCCCACCTGTGTACTTTAACACTGCCAAGGATTTGGGAGTTGTCAGGCTTTGGAGGCTGTTTTATTCCAGCCTCCAACGAGCATCCCGACGTTGTAACTCCAGGATTAACTGCCCCAGGCAGATCTCCCTGAGCACTTCTGAGGAACAGGGAAGGCAACTACTACCCAAGGATTTCCTACAAAACTGCACACAGAAGCACAGCTTTAACCAAGACTCTGATGTAGCAAAGCCATCGGATCCTGACGTTCAGGGAAGCCCAAACGACAGCCTGAGCCCCAGCGTTTGTTCTCAGCGCATTAGATAGAAAGTTCCATGCTAATGTGACATTTTACTATCGTGAAGGAAGCCCAATACTAAAATTAGAACATAAATCAGGCACAAATATTCTTCCAGACATGCAATCAACTCGGCTTTCCACTCATCCTCCTTTATCCACCGGGGGTCACAGCGAATTCCGTTACGTCTCCGTTAAGCGCGCGCGCGGCTCCCTCCGAGCCCCGGCGGAGGCGCCCAGGCAGCTACAGAACGCCTCAAACCACACCAGTTGGCTGCAGATAAAGCCAGTGATTAGAGCGCTTGGAAACATCCCTTTAAAATCGAGATTGGAAGATAAATCCTGCAGAGTCTGGGATGTTTATCCCGACGCGTTCCAACCGCAAGGCACGCCGGGGAGGGAACGACTTTAAATGCAGCATGGGCTCAGTAAAAGCAACAGTGCTTGCCCCAGAAAGGCCATGGCGAGCCCAGGGGCTGCTTGGCGAGCAGGAGGCAGCCTTGAGGACAGGCTGCACACAGAGAAATTAATCTTTGAATGAATCCAGTCAACCTGCACCTATAAAGTGTTATCCATTTGTGTCCAGACCTGCACAGCCAGTCCGGCCATGCCTGGGTCCCACGACGGTGTCAACACCAGGGGGAAAAGCCCATAAATCCAGCTGAAATTCCCTGGCTATCAGGGAAAACCACCAAACCACATAGAAACACACACTTTGAATCAATATGCAATGAAATATAAGCGGGCCACCACAGGCCTTGCAAATTAAACAGCATGTTCACAGCGCACCACAACTCGGCGCATTAATAATTAGCATGTTCTTTGTTTCAAACTCAATGAATTTATATCATCCTTCGACACTGTTTAGCCAAAGCAAATAAAAAACAAGAAAATCACATTACTTTTTCCCATCCATACAGAATGATCTGGATATTCACATTCAAATTTGCCATCGTGGATTAGCTGAAGGCAATTACTCGACTTGCAGAATTCTTTTACAATAATTTAAAAAGAGAACTCCAGTCTGTTCTAATAAGAAAAATGAAATCCCATTAGCTGCGTCTCCCATGTATATTAACATTTCTTTTGTTTAGAAAGGTTAATATCCCCCAAATAAAGGAGCACAGACTGCCTGTTAAAATAATTACATCATGACATTTCCAAAGGGTTGGCAGATAGACATGGTTTCCAGCAAAGACACAAACAAAATAAGAGGGCTTTTATAAAATTATCCAGACTTAAAATGTGGGAGGAATCGGTGTCTCCAGTAGCTTTTGCATAGCTGGACTTACCTAAAGGAAACACTTTCCAATCCCTGCTCCCATGATACACGATCAGGGTCTCATCTAGTTAGGTGGTTTGGGGAGGTTGGACCTTCAGCAGAACACTGAAAAGCCCCAGATCCATTGGTTTTCTATAAAACAGTTCAAGACAGGAGCAGAGAGGGCCAGGCTGAGCTTCCACTCTCCGGGGAAGGGAGTCTTGGATCCCATCAACACAGCAGAATGTCTGAGCAGCACGAGCCAAACACTCAGAGTCAGAAACCCAGCAATCTTTGAAACACTGTGATCCCAGGAATTCTCAGATCTGAGGGGTCAGAACCCATAAGTGCTGCTGAAGGCAGTGCCAGCCCCTCTTGGCTGATGCACAGCAGCACCATGAGAAACACCCCCACATCCCTTCATCTGGAACTGGGAACGGTTCCTGGTCATCTTCCCACTACTTGTTTAACAAATTCCAGATGAAGAGAGCAAACAAACTCTCCACCTGCTCACTTCTCACCTGTGATTAGACACTGGCACCAGTCAAGGAACCCTCCCCGTCCTCCTCCTCCCCGCTCCTTTCAGGGGACCCAATGGATTTGCTTTAGGCCACCTCTAAAATCACATTTGGCTGGAACACCATTTGTGGCTTCTTGCAAAAAATCAGCTCTCTTCATTGCATGAAATATTTGCATATTTTAAAGCGCTTGAAAAGCAACAAATGTTACAGTTTCCAAATGATTTTGGAACAAGCACATGTAATTAGCCCTGTCTAACAAATCTGCTCCTGACTGCAGTAGTAAACAACTGAATTTAAGCCAAAAGCTGTTTCAGAGACATCAAATGTCAAGGTCTGACTCCTGTTCTAACGCCCCAGCCTGGCAGGTAATACCTCCTTGGGGCTTATTTGCTTTGACTAAGCCGTGTTAGAGGATGAGATGCCCTTACTGCTGCGGGTTCCTCGTGCATTAAAATGCACCACTGGGTTCCTGCAGTCTCCCATGACAATTCCAGCACGGCTTGCATGGTACAAACGTGATTCCTGGGCTCCAAAAACCACCCCAAACCTTCCCAAAGTGCCACCCCTTGCGCCAGGGCCGCCCTCCTCTTTGGGCAGCAGCAAGCCGTGAGTAGGGTGCCGTGAGTTAACTTACCCTGGCAAATTTTGGAAGTTACTTAAGCAAATCTGCTTACGATGACAGCAGTCGGCAAGGGATTTGAAGGCAGAGCTGTCTGCGAGCCCTGCAGTCAGGCTCCCACTCCCACACGCAGCACCTCGGGTGGCAAAGCAGGGTGACAGAAGTGACCCGCTCCCACACGAGCCGGCGTGGTGACAGCAGGGCCTCCCACGTCCCACGGGTGTCTGTGCCCAGCTCCAGCAAGCAGTGGGAATGCAGCTCTGAAACAGAACAACCCCCACGCTGGAGACACCCAAAGAGCCAGCGTGGGACATGCTCATCATCCCAAGAAGCCAGAACTGCTCCACAGCTTCCTTGCACGGAGAGGGGACTCTCCTTGGCACGGCACTCGTGACACAGGCACGAAACCAAACCCTCCATCTAATTTAACCAAGGGGCTCTTGGCAAGTCCAGGTTGGACAGAAACACTCTGCTCCCAGGGCAGGACGCTCAGGGAAAGGTCAGACCCATCTCCAGGTGAGAAAAGCTTCTCAAGGCAGTGCCAACCCCAAGCCTTGGGACAGCAAGTGACATGTGGGGCAAGAATCAGGACACCGTCATCGGCTCCCTCCCCTTTCTGCTCCAAAACAAGGAGAGAAAACTGGTTTTTTGGCAGAACCCTCCTCAACATGATTTCTGTGAGAGCATTGGACCACAATACTGCACTGTAAAGAGGTTTAATAGTGATGATGAAAATCCATCTTTTCTTATTGCCTCTTCCATGGGCTGAGAATAAAGACTGCCTTCATCCCGAAAAGGTCATGTTTGCATTTCTGGTAAACACAGCACATTGTTTTTTCCTCTCCACCCAATATGCTCAAGTGAGTCACATCTGGCTGACTTGTCAAAAGATAGTGAAAGTTTGAGGAAATGGTGTTCCACAGATGTTACTGCCTAAAAATAGCCTTGCCACAACTGATAACAATTTTCCAGCTCAGTGGCCAAATATTCTGCTCCAAGGCATGTATTGCCAATTGAGATTATTGCAGATGCCAAGTTCAGCAACTTGTTTCTTGTCCTGTAAAAACTTTTCTCTCCTACTATCTCCTGTCAGCACAACCACATGAAATCATTCCAGGATTTCAACACTCCTACTGTTCTATCACAGAGGTGAGACCTATCTAGCACAAATATAAATTCAACGCTGCTTAATCTTCATCTTCCAAAGGAATAATTTTCAAATCAGGTGCCTGTAAGAAACAGTTGTTCTCTCACAAATTCATACAAAGAAAAGTGCAGATTTGGCATCTCGGGGTATCATCTTTCCAAGCTGTCTCTTTAGCAGGGACACAGAGAAATAATCACATTAGAGCGTCAGCCAATAAATACTGGAAGAGCAAAGCACAGACAAAGCAATTTCTGCAAACTCTGCCTGGATTGCTTCTACAGTTATTGATAACGGAAGAACTGAATGCAAACAACATCAGGCTGGCACAAATGTGAAAAATATTTTCCGGAAAAAATTCTATAAAATGAATAGTGATATCCCATTGCCATCTAAGTTAAAACTCTGCAGAGGATAAAGAAACTTCAAAAGCCGGTGCACTTACTGTTGAAAATTCTTTACATTCCATGACTAAATCACCAGCACCACGGAGGTATTTCCATCTCCGATTCTGCTGATGCCACAAACCGAGCTGTGCTCGCGTGGTTCACGCCGTCAGCAGAACCCCCTGACTGAACACCGTGTCATTCACGAGATAAAGTGTCCAAGAGGCAATTCACCAGGCCTTAAACAGGAAAGAGAGATGACCTCAATCCCCTTAGGAAGAATCTCTCCCTAAAACGCCTTCGAAAAGTGAGAAAAAAAGGATTCTGCAGGAATCCATCATCTCTTCCTTAAGTAGCCAGCCTTAACGTCTCGCCCACTGCACTCCTGGCCTTCAATTATTCAGCATTTAAATGGATCCCTGTCCTCTCTAACAAGTGGCATGCAGCTGCTGGCAGCACCGTGGGACACTGGTGCCAGCGGTGCCCACTCGAGTGTCCCACTCTGTCAGCAGCACTGGGGCTCAGGGGCTTGCTGCTAACACAGCCAGAAGTGCAGCTCGTGACACAGCCCCCCAAAAGCCAACTGTGCTCCATGTGAGGAGAGGAAACACGCCCTGGATGGTGCCACGGCCACCAAGATGACTGACACCTACCCAGGAGGGACTCTGTACTCGACGTGATCCTTTCTGTTTGGTTTTCTGATTACTGCTTAAATTCAGAAGCCTAACAAACAGATGGAAAGAAGGTATTTGCTAAGTCTTTCACAAGCATCAATTTAGCTGATGGAACCAAGAAGATATTTTTCCTCAGCACTGCTGAAAGAAAACATAAAAGAAGTTTAAAATCCCACAGCAGTTCCTTCCCTCCAGGGGAGATGGATATTTGATATTCTAAGTCCCCCTATGGCAGAACTGTAGGGGAAGAAGGAGGCAGTGTTCTCAGGGGTGCTGGGTGTGCTGTGGGGCAGAGGGAACACCCTGCAGCCCCATCTCTGGGCTCAGCCCATCCAGGCATCCCAAGGCAGGGTACTGATGGAAGATGAGGGATGGGACAGGGGCAGCACCTGCAGCAAGGACACTGCTGCAATCCTGACAGGACACTGCTCCCAATCCCTCAATCCTGCTGGGACACTGCTACCAGCCCTCAATCCTGCCAGGACACTGCTCCCAGTCCCTCAATCCTGCTGGGACACTGCTCCCAATCCCTCAATCCTGCCAGGACACTGCTCCCCACATCTCAATCCTGCCAGGACACTGCTCCCAGTCCCTCAATCCTGCCAGGACACTGCTCCCCAGCCCTCAATCCTGCCAGGACACTGCTCCCCAGTCCCTCAATCCTGCCAGGACACTGCTCCCCACCCTCAATCCTGCCAGGACACTGCTCCCCACATCTCAATCCTGCCAGGACACTGCTCCCCACCCTCAATCCTGACAGGACACTGCTCCCCACCCCTCAATCCTGCTGGGACACTGCTCCCCAGCCCTCAATCCTGACAGGACACTGCTCCCCACCCCTCAATCCTGACAGGACACTGCTCCCAGTCCCTCAATCCTGCCAGGACACTGCTCCCCAGCCCTCAATCCTGACAGGACACTGCTCCCCACATCTCAATCCTGCCAGGACACTGCTCCCCACCCTCAATCCTGACAGGACACTGCTCCCCACCCCTCAATCCTGCCAGGACACTGCTCCCAGTCCCTCAGTCCTGCCAGGACACTGCTCCCAGTCCCTCAATCCTGACAGGACACTGCTCCCCACCCCTCAATCCTGCCAGGACACTGCTCCCAGTCCCTCAATCCTGACAGGACACTGCTCCCCACCCTCAATCCTGACAGGACACTGCTCCCCACCCCTCAATCCTGACAGGACACTGCTCCCCACCCCTCAATCCTGACAGGACACTGCTCCCCACCCCTCAATCCTGACAGGACACTGCTCCCCAGCCCTCAATCCTGACAGGACACTGCTCCCAGTCCCTCAATCCTGCCAGGACACTGCTCCCCAACACTCAGCACCACTGCTAAGACATGGCAAAAACTCAGAGGGTTTCTGGGAGGCTGTCTGCAAGTTAAAGAGAATTTAAGAGGCAAGGAAGCAGCCCTCGTAGCTCTGGTGGCCCGGAGAGCCCACGGTGACACCCCGGCATCCCAGGCAGCTCCTGCAGCAGCCGCCCAGCGCCAGGGCTGCTCGTGCACTGCAGGAGGCACAGGACAACACGGGCAGAACACGCCAGAAATAAACACCTCGCAGGGAAAGTTTTGTAACATCTCCCATGCCTGTCACATCCCAGTGTTCTCTGCAGAGACAGATGGTCCAGGCTTCTATTAGCAATGAATAATGAGATGTGAAGTGGAAGGTGTGAGATGCTGCTTAACCTTGCTTCCCCCCAGCACCCTCAGTCCTGAACCGCACAGCATTTGATATTTCTGTATTGCAAACCACCAAGAAACACCACAATAATCACAAGTTTGCCATGCACCGGTTGTTTCGCTGCCTTTAAAAACAAACCTGCTCCTATTTTAGCCTCCTTCAAGACTGGCAAAGCTGAACCATCTGCCATGAAATCACGGCAGAGCCAGCCACAAATCAAAGGAGGCACCCAGTGAGCATCCCACCATCCTGCCAAGCCACACCAGCCACCTCCTCACACCTCGTGGACGTTACCCTGGATAAACAAGGGGTGCTGGACGTCACCAGGGGCTGGGGGACCAGCTCAAGTAGGGACACACGGCCCCCCACCTGTCCTGCGTGCCGGGGCAGAGGCGCCGCGGGCTGGGAGGGAGCCTGGCACAGGCTGGTGCTGTGTGCAGCTGGAGCACAGCCCGGGCTCCAGACACAGAGACTGAGCTGAGGGAAAAGAGAAACACTCCTCAAACACCTGAAAGGCAGCTGTGGAGTGTGAGGAGGACACATCCCTCTGCACAGACACCACGGGCCTGGCAAGCTGCAACAGGCGAGGCTGCAGCGTGGACCGCTCGTGGCCCAGGGAAGGTGAGCCCCAAAATACACTCTCGAGGCAGTCCTGGCTGCTTGAGAGGCCACTGCTGGCTGTGCCAGGAGCAGACCGGGCACACTGGGGCCCAGCCCTGAGCTCAGTGCCCCATGCACCCAGGTCTGCCCTCTCAAGCCCATCCCCATCGGCGAGGAGCAGCACTGGCACATCTGTTATCTGTCACTCCTCGTGCTGGAGCAACAGAGCTTTTAGAAAGAAGGATCTAAAACTATTTAAAACATTTTGTTCAAATTAATGGGCTATTTCACACAAAAGTGTGTTCCCTAGAGCCATGTGCATTTGCAAACGTGCTTGCTTAACCGGTTTTAGCAATTTGTAGACTAAAGTTTGGCAACATGATCCACCCATCTGGGGAATACACATTATGTCTTACTTAGATAAACAGACATAATAGCAATCCTCTTTGCAGCACCTCTGCTACCACTTGAACTGAGTAATACCCACCAAGGGCCACTACCTGCACAGGGAGGAAGGTCAGAGCAGCCACGAGGGACCTGGTGTTTCATCCTGGAAGCACAGAGAGGCTTCAGCAGCACTTCTGGGATCACCAGACACGCAGACAAGGCTGTAAATAACCCAAGTTGCCTTCAAAATCCACTTACAATGAAGCTGCCCACAGCATCCCCACTGCCCTTTCTCTCTCAATGACAGTAATCCGCAGGGGCTGTTGTGTTTTCTCCTGTCTTTATCAAGAAGTGGTGGTGCATGGGAGCAAGTGGAATTTCTATGGGAAACCAAGGGATTGCCTCCATCCCATCAGGACACTGACACTGCTAAGAAGCCACACAGCGAGTGCCCTTCATCCAGCCAAGTTTTCCTCCTGGACAGTAACAGTGAAATCGAAGGGGATGTGGAATGAAGAGTCTGCCTTGGGTTTTAGCTACACCATTAACATCAGCATGTCTCGTTTCCTTCCCAAATGAAGGAGAGATGAGTCTGATGCCAACGAATGACCAACAGGAACTCGACACTGAAATCAGGAGACGCCGAGATTAGGGACTGCTCCTGCTTGAGCAACCCGCATCCCAAATTCTGACAAAACTGGGACATTAGAACAAGCAGATCTTGCATTTCCCTTCTCTGTCCACACACACAAACACAATTATCTGTGTGTGAGTGTCTGTGTGTGTTTGTATGTACACACACAGTGATGGGAGGGACGGCCCCAGCAGCTATAGCAAATCCTTTCTTCGGGGCACATAAAACCCTCTCTCAGGAGCAAGTGTTTTAAATCCAATTTGCCACAACAAACAAAGGCATGAAACGCTGTGCAACCCTCACGCAGGCATTTACATTCCTTATTGTTAATTTGGAAAGGGAAGCCACGTTTCTCCCAGGCAGATGAAGCTGAGCTCTCGTGATCGGCGGCGCCGAGCTGCTCTGCCAGGACAGCTCCTAAATGCTGCAGTCAGTATTAATAGGTTTGGAAGCCTCACGGGACCAGAAGCAAAAATTAATCCAGTTTAACAGAGTCCGAGGGCACCGTGTGCTGCTATAAACTCCTGGAAGTTCATCTGAAGGTAATCAATAACTGAACAAGGCACTTCCTACCTGTTCCATATTAGAAACCGCAAAAATGCCAAACAAAATGTTTTCTTTCCTGCAGTGTGTTCACTGTCACAATGATGCAAAAATTCTATTTCTGAGCAGCCTGGCATTCACCACGGAGATGTTCAGATCTGACTGACCCTTTTTAAAGCAGTCTCCTTGCTAAGGCACCTCCCTGTGCCTCAGCCCCTTCCCACAAAGTTGCTCATGATTCACACAGATAATTTCTTCTTTAATCAGGACCCCAGTGGAAACCAAATTAACTCCTCAGGGCATCCAATGGACCGTGCTGCCCCAGAGAATTTGCACCTGAGAGTTAAGGCTGTCAGATTTACTGATATTTGATGAGAAGGATCTGAATGCTCCCAGCCAGCTCCTGATGGATGCAGGGACAGAGCCCCACGAGAAGTGAGGGCTGGGAGCAGGCAGAGACTGTGGCCTTCCACAGCTGGGGACAGAGAAGTGGCAGCCTGGTCAGGACCAGCAGTGGCCACGCTCCCCACCGAGCCCAGGGCTCTGGGCCTCCTGCCACCCTGCTTTTCCAAGGGCCTTTCAGAAGATTTTAAATCTAATAAACCAAATTCTAAGTCAAATGTTAAGCCTGAGCTCATTACAGTTCCTCGAGTGCCAGGTGCAAACCCCCAGGGAGCACAGCCTGTGACTACACCCCAGATACAGGGATGCTCCATTCGAGGATTCCAGGGTGGGAGGGGAGGCAAATATTCCCTCAGTCCTGCTACCCCCACCTGCCTTGGGACAGCAGGAGCATTCACCCAGCCCCACTGGCCAAAGAGAACCCCCAGGCCACAGGATCTGAGGCTCCTCCTGACACCAAGCTGCTGTTTTGACAATAGCTTTTTTTTTTTTTTTACGAGACATTTGTCATTAACAAACTTTAGACAAGGTTAATGAAAGTTCTGTCACTTTAATGTCTCGCCTGCTTTAAATTACAGATGTCATCTGCCATGACTAAAGAAAGGGCACTGAGCAATAATACCATAAACTATCATCTCCAGGGACACACAGGTAATTGCATAGCTCATTAAAAAACTGTTTTAATTATTAATTGACCGTGTCAGAGTTGTCCTTTGAAGTCAGTTTTAATTTTTTTCCTTGCAAGCATGATGATTCCAAGCTGACCTACACAACTTTCTGTACCACCTCCAGGAACTGGAGGGAAGGCTTGGGACCTGGCTCACAGCACGGCGACCATGGCTCGACAGCACAAGAGTGGCACACACTCAAACATTCCCAAATCACAGGGGTAATGGCCTGAAATGAAAAGGCTTGAGCAATGAAGTGAAAAAAACCTCCTAAATGCTGGCTGGCCACCAAACCTGAAAGAAGAAAAAAAAATCTGAACGGTTGACAGGCCACAGACACAACAAAAAAAACCACAAAAACAAAAAATGGAAGACTTCTGGTAGCTCCTGTGGCTACAAAATCGTCCAAGTCACCTTCTCTGAATGGCTCCAGCTCTGCCCCACGCTGTGGGACACACAGGTGAACTAAAAGCTTTGCTCAAGGGAGGTTATCCTGATGTTGGCACCTTGGGAAACCCCTGTGAGCCCAGGGATCCAGGCAAGGTGTCTGGAAACACAAACACACAGAGGCAGCTCTGCTGGACACTCGGCTCGTGGGTCAGTCAAAGCGATAAGGAAATTAAACACAAACCACCACCTCCATGAAAAAAAACACCTGCACAAGCCCTGCCTAAAATACAGAGAGAGAGCAAGACACAGAGACAAGCTATCCTACAGAGGCTGTGCATCCAGGCAAATTCCAGGAGGGGTGAAATCCCAGGCGAACCTGTGTGTGGGTTGGGGTTTTTCAGCCTCTGTGCTGTTTTTTGTTAAACAGCCAAATGAAAAAGCCTCAGAGAAAGCAGAATGAGCTCACAGGTTTCAGCAACCTACTGGGGCCTCTTGTCCTACAGCCCGTGAGCTGATATGAGATGTTTGTACTGCAGGGAGGACTGGAGCACAAAACCATGTACTGCTAACCCCTGGGATGAATCACAGCCACACTGGCTACTCACCCATTCCCTGCATCTTAACTTCATCCTGATCTCACCCAGCATTCAATCCTGGGCAGCCACCTGGATCTTCATACCAGCCCAAGCAAGGGCAAATCAGCTGAACAAAGAACAGCAACAAGAACTTGGAAAGAAAAATCACCTGCTGTAAATGAGGAGAACCCCACTGGAAAACACAAGCACGTTCACTCTTCCCTGCACTGTTTCACCCCAGCAGGTTTTGGGGGTCTGTTTTTCACAGAAGGAGCACAGTGAGCACACACCACCACTGAAACACTGACAGCAAAATGCCACGTGAGCCACTGGTCACAGCAATGGCCAACACTTTCCCTTCTCTGAGCCACAGCAACACCAGGGACTGCACAAGCAGGTAAAGACCAAAGTACAGGCACCACACGGTTCCTTAATTGCCAAGCACCAGACTGGGAGGAAAAGAACAAAGTTTCAGCTCAAGATAAGAAAACACCTTGCCCGCAAGCTCCAGGTAATTGCACACCTCAAGGAACACTGTAGGAAAAGGGGTTTACAGTGGCAGTCCCACTCCTGCTCCTCTGAACCTCACACTGAGGCAGAGTAGACAGTTCTAACTGCTCCTGTTTGTCTTGGGCACCAATTAATTGTACAAGGAAGCCCTGTAACACAGCCACCTCGATGCCTTGGCCTTTTCAAGCACGTCCTTTACACGTCAAGAATACAACTCACTTCTTTCTGGGCACAACCAGCAGACTCACCCTTCCCGTGCTGCCTGCACTGAAGCAGCTCAGGAATACACCCTGGGAGCCAACCCCGAGGTTGCCAAAGGGCTGGGTCAGGCTTCTCCCTCTCCCAGTTCCGTGTACCCAAGGCAGGGAATGCCAACATCACCTCTCAGTCACCAGCACCGAGCGTTTCCCTACAATAACACAGGCAGCCCAAACTCCCGAGCTGGAAGGAGCCTCAGTTTGGGATGTACATAAACTATCACACACATATCAACAGCTGCACAAAGCCCCCCCCAAAGCAGCTCCCAGGTACGTCCCCAGGTACGCAGTACAGCTGGGATGTGCACGGGAGGGTTTAATGAAAGCGATGTTTTTATCGCAGAACTCCATAAATCCACATCCCACTGCCCCACGAGCTCCCTTCTACCCAGCTCTGGCTCAAGCTATTTGCCAGTGTAATTGAATCCTTCTTCCAGACTCTTTATATTCCTCTCTGGTTTGGGGACAATGCTGCTGAAATACGTTTACCATCCATCTTTCTTAACGTGTTTAATCTAAATAGAAGACTCAAATCCAAGATTGTGCAGTTGATGGATAGCTCACCTTCTTCCACCAGCACGCCTTAAATGCCTCCTGCTATATTGCTCTCAGAACCTCACAGAAAACCTGCATTTGCTGGGATTTCAGCCTCTCCTGCCCAGTGAGTGATCATATATTCTTATTACAGTAGAGTACCATTAAAAATTGATAAGGTTCGAGGAGCTGCCACATGTAAGACAGAGATATGTGAACACACTTAACAGACCCCCAGTGCCATGTGAGACTTTCACCAGCTCCAGGCTGCAGAACTGAACCCACTGCTCCCTTGGGAACCCCCTCAGAACTGGCAGAGGTGTTCATTATTAGACTGAGGGACCTCCAGCAGCTCCCCAGCACTGAGGTGTGCTGGGCTGGCTGAAAAGGGGACAAAACCAAACCACAGGCAAAAAGCATCCCCTTGTTTACTCCTCAAATTGGGCAAACACAAATGTCCCTCCCACACGCCTCATATCAAAATATCACGTGCCCCATGAAGTCCCAAGCAATTCCTAATGAAACTTCAAGCATGAAATCAGCAGAGGTAATAACTCTGCTATTCCTACCGATGCCCTGTTATAACTGTGAGGGCAGTGAGGCCCTGGCACGGGCTGCCCCAGCCCTGGAAGTGTCCAAGGGCAGCCTGGACAGGGCTTGGAGCAGACTGGGACAGGGGAAGATGTCCCTGCCCATGGCAGGGGGTGTGGAATGAGATGAGCTTTCAAGTCCTGTCCAGCCTGAATCATTGTGGCATTCTGTGTTTTACATATTTAGCTGCACAGTTGGGATATTTAAAGGTATTACATTGGAACTAACAGAGTCTATTACTGATGCCACACAGTGTGAGAAACACACTCCTATGTACCCAATAAAATTCTGCATTAGAAGACTAACTTGGGGATTCTGGATAAAATGCCTGTGTTTTCCTGCCTCCAAGGGGCTTGGAGTACTGCATTATGGCAGCACTCACAATGAGGGGAATGCAGTCCTGCAGTTCCCATTGTGCAGTGCTCTACGGAGCCGTGTGTTCCCAGATTTTAGAAGAGCACATTATTCTCTGCTGCACAGAAAACCGCCCGCTCTTCCAACCACGACGGCACGGTCCCCTGGAGCAAACAGCTGGCAGCACTCCACCTCCCATGGATTTTCTACATAATCTCTGCTTAATCCCAGCCCCACCCTGTGCCCAGAATGCAGATATTCCAGCCTGGGGAGCAGGAGGGGTCAGCCGGGGTCACCGCTCCCAGCACCCCCGGCCATCTGTTCAGCAGGCTGGAACACACTGAAGGTGCAAGTCTGGTTTCTGCCACAAACCTCTCACCCTCCATCTCTCAGGGCAGGGCTTCTCCATCCCTGAGCCAGAGCTGGGCCCTGCTCAGCTGCCCCAGGGACCCTTCCCAGCCCTTCCTCACGTGCTGCTTCCCACCTGCGAGTTCCCGCAGCGCCAGTTCCAGTGCTCCACCAGGAGCAGGCAGCTGTGCCAAGGAAGCATCTCCCTTGTCATCCTTAGCACACCTGGCAGCAAATGGCTGTTGGATGGTGCCCAACACAGCCAGGACACCTGCCAGCATCCCAGGGACTGACACCAGGTGACCTTTGCTGGTGCCTGAGACTTGCTGGATTGTTCCTGGAAAGCTGGTCATGTTTAATAAGTGGAACAGGTGTTCTGTAAGAGACATCCCAACCACAGGCTGTGCTGTGCCCCTTCCCTTCCACACAAGCCAGCAAGGACCACCAGGAGAACAGGGATTACATGAAGCCCCAGAGTGATGGGATTCCTAAATCCTGGCAGAGTAAGGCAGAAGCAGCTAGATAAAGCAGGAAAGGTGCAATAATGAACTGAAACCATTCGTATTTCTGGGAACAAAGCTGACCCGCCACTCTCATTCCTAAAAGCTCACCCTCACTTTCACAGCACAGGCAAGAAAAATCTATGAGGTCAATGTCTCGCATCAATTTTGCCACTCCTCCTCAGTCAATGAAATAGTTAATTACAGTTTTCCTCCTGGTTTAATGCAGGGAGGAGAGTCGACCACTTCATTTAATAATTTAGCTGAAATGTACATGTTAATTACTCATTCAGTTTTCAAACTGAATCAATGTAAATGCTGCCAACAATACAGAAGCAGAAATGTAACCCCCCCACACTGACAGCAAAGTTCCTTGTCCTTTATGAATGACTTTTGTCTCCAGGCCTGCAAAAGAAATCAATGTACATCCCTGCCTGGAAACCGTGAACCCACCTGCACCAGGCGGGAGTAATTGAGCACAATTAGACACACAATTCAGAGAATTCATCAAAAAGAACAAAACCAAGGCCATTTCCCATTGGATTCCCTAGCTCCTTTCCAGGAGCACACTGCCTGCACCACAGCCCTGCGCTGCCCAGATCCTCTGCTGCTCCCCATCAGCGTGGGATGGCAGAGATCAGTGCTGTGCTGGGAGCTGTGGCTCCAGCTGAGCACCCAGAGCCCAGCTGAGAGATGGAGGAGGTGCCACTGACACCAGAGAAGGCTCCAAGCATGTTGGTAACCACTGACCTTTTCTCTGTACCCTTCCTGTGGGCAGCTCCACCCAGCACAGACTCCTTCTCTGTACCTTTCCTTAGTCTTTTGCAGGACTGGCTAACACTCCTTCCTATCCCTCACACAACTGCCCAACCCCGTTTGTCCCCCACACAGCATCTCACCTTCCCTGCCCCTTGCACCACCACTTGACCCTTTCCTCCTCACAACAGGACCAGCAGATCCAACTGCCTCCTGACAGCTAACCCACTCTTCCACAGCACCCCTGCTCACTGGCCCTGGACTGTGACCTCATTAAGGGCCAGGCTGTTCCCACTCTTTGGCCATCAGTACAGCTACAATTCAGCAGGGGAGATTGCCTTCACTGCTATCCCTGTTCACTTACAATGCATCCTCCCACAGCTGAGCACAGATCCCAGCTGAACACTGAGATCCCAGCTGAGCACCAAGATTCCAGCTGAACACAGATTCCAGCTGAGCACCAAGATTCCAGCTGAACACCAAGATTCCAGCTGAACACAGACCCCAGCTGAGCACTGAGATCCCAGCTGAACACACAGATCCCAGCTGAACACCAAGATTCCAGCTGAACAGAGATCCCAGCTGTACACAGACCCCAGCTGAACACCGAGGCTCCTCGATGCCCTTCACAGAGCTGTGTCACCCTCTGCCTCCTGCCACATGCTCCCACGGAACCCACAACAATGACCTTAGACTGAATACTCTGCTGCAAACCTCAGTGCTTCCCTAAACATTTTTTTCCAGAAAGATCTTTACCTACAACTCATTGGTTCTAGAAGTCAAATTCATTTTGCCCTTCCTCGCAGCTCCAGAGCTCCCTGGCTTTTCCTGGAGCCTGCTGGCAAAGCCACTCAGCTGCAAGGGGAAGCAGGAGGATAATGTGAGGATTGTTTGCCAAGAGGTGCTCAGCCCGTGGCTGTGGCACCGTTCTGGTGGCTGTGGCACAGTTCTGGTGGCTGTGGCACAGTTCTGGTGGCTGTGCCCAGCCTGTTCCATTCCACACCACTCCATAGCTCCGGTGCCTCAGCTTCAGCAACTGTTTGTCACAACACTCACACACCCCACACACTGCAGGCCTGACCCGGCTGCTAACAACACTTTCTCTTCAGAGGTGGTAGCTGTCAACTTGACTAACTTTGGATCGCATCCTTCAGAGGTAGTTACTGTGTCTTTTTAAAGCACTGTCACATATTGGGGCACAAGCAGGAAAAGAGTCAAGTTAAAGCTAAGAATCGTTGCTTCCCAGGTCACACTTCCCTGGTTTTACCCCTCCATCTTCAACTGAAAAAGCTCAAGACTAAAAATGGGCAGAGCACTAAAAGGAGCAACCCTCAAAGTTTTCTGTAAGTGCTGCCCTGTGTCCTCAGGATCTCCCAGAGGTGGAAATCCGAGCTACCTTATGGCTTCACATCCTCACCTTCCCCAACAACACAGCTGGCTCAAACAGGTCCAGGGTAAGATGGAACTGAGCAGAGAACTAAAGACAAAGGGCACTTATGATGCCAGCGCTCCTCTTCCCATAAATCTTCTTCCTTTTATATTAAAGGAACCCATTGACAGCAAATGCATTTTTCAATATTTCAGCCAAATATAGAACCGCAGTGAACTCGGTCATAAATTCCCCAGGAGGCAGAGGGCTGGCTGGGAGGGGAGGGAAGCTGCTGTTACACAACAGCACCGGGATGCTGCCCTACTTTCACAGGATGCCGTGCTGCCAGCTCGCTCCTTCCCTGCCCGCGCCGCACCTGCCGCGGCCTCGGCCAGCGCCGCGCGCCCCTGCGGCCAAAACGCCTTCCCAGCAGCAGGAGCCAGGATCCCAGCAGCGTGCAGGAAGTGTGAGAGCACTCTCCTTGTGCAGAGCTGTCCCTAAGGCACTGCAGGCTGCAGCCACAAACGAACTCAGGCAGTGCAGGCTGCGAATGAACCCAGGAGGAGCAAAGAGCCTGGGCAGAGCTGCTGCTGCTCCTTTTTGAAGTCACACGCTTCTCAAGGCAGAGAAAAGATGCTCCCAGAACAATGCTGCTCCTTACAGCCTCTTGTTAAGTCTATCTCCAGAGGGAAAACTCGTGTTTGTTAAACCCCAACACATGTGAGAAGCCAGGACAAAGCAAATAAAGGCGTGGAGGTTTAAGTTGCAGGCAGGACTTTAGGGTTTATGGGTCGCAGAGATCTGTACTTACTCATCTCCCCTCGTATTACCAACTGCAAGAGCAAAATGATCCTTAAGCTCTTAAGAAGCCAGAGGACAGGGAAATTGCTTAAGAGAGAAAGGAACTGCTGAAGCACACGCTCTACAAATCAGTCCAGCCCTCGTTTTATTCCCTGCAGGAAACCCAAGGGATAAACAGCAAGGAGATGCTGCTCCTCTGACTCTGTCCCAGCACACCACGAGAAATCCCCTCCAGAGGGTTTTCCAAGGCTGGCAAGTCCACCCTGCCCTTGTTGGGCTGCCTCCAAATCAGGCTCTTGTCCCCAGTTTCCCACCTGCCTTGTGAGCCCTGGTGAGGAGGGAGGCCACGAGCCAAGGCAGCCTTTCCCCAGCGTGTGCCAGAGCTGTGCAGGACACACACACCCCACACACCCCTCAGTGCACTGCCATGGCCACTGGCTCTCAGTGAAGCTCAAGCTGCACAAAGATCTTATTAGTGCTCTACAGGATTGTATTAAAAATACATGAAATATGCAGAGAATGGCACTTCTGGATGCGGCTCCACTGCCTGGAGCACCTGCACAGGGAGATCACATCGGAGCAGCACCAGCTCTCTGTCCCAGCCTCTCTGTTTTTATCATCTTGGTCTGATGTTCAGGAGGGGGCTGAGCTCGAGGCAGTGTCACACCAGCACCTGCCCCAAGCCCCAGTGCTGCTGGACCTGGCAACAACGAGTGCTGGGGCAGCTCCCACCTTACAGAAACAGCCTCTCACCTGCTGCGAGGCAGCAAGGAGCAGCAGCCCTTCCAGGGGAAATCCTCTGCTTTGGGAAGTGTATTGCATCAGTCTGGGGTCAGCACAAATGAGCAAAAAGCACCATAAACTGCAACACCCACTGATCCATACCCCAGGTGAGCAGAATCTTCTGTTCCACCTCTCTGCCACGACACGCTACCCAGCCAGTATCTCTGTGACAGATAATCAAATCTCTTGTCTACCTTTCCTTTATTAATCCTTGCTTAATCCTCTTTCATATTTTAGCTGCAGCTTTCATTAGGGAAAGTCTGATTTCTGAAAGGCATCAAAAAGCATCACCTTGACACCTGTCACTCCAGACCCCCGCAAACACACCTTCCACAGAGCAGCAGTGCTGCAGCAAACCCTGGGCTCTGCTGTTCCCTTGTCCCCATCTGACACAGGGCTGGAATCTCAAAAAGACAAATACCTGACACTTACAAAGAGGTCGAGTTGCCCTCCAGCTCCCAGAGCTGCTGTCTGAACCACAGGCTGAAGGGAGGGGTCTGCTCCTCCTTTGCCATGGATACCTGACAGTGCTGGGAACGATGGGGAGACAGCAAAGTTAGAGCTTTAAATGGCTCTGGAGCAGAGTTGCTGCACACCAGGATTGGGGTGGGACGGGTGCCTGCAGTGATCAGGCAAATGCACCCCAGCCCCGGCTCCTTCTCTGTGTTTTATTTGGTTGCATCTCCCAAGGCCTGGGGCTGTTTTTTCCCTGCTGCTGATCATTCCTAATGTCATCTTCCAGCCCACATTCTCCTCCTTTGCCATCCCGTTGTGAGGTCACGATACATTTGTGACAGAGTTTCCATGGCAACAGACTGATGACATAAACATAAGCTGAGGATTTCTCCGCAAAGCGGGAGGAGCAGGAGATGGGCTGCGAGGCAGCGGGCTGCTCCTCCAGCAGCTCTCTCCAGTGAGAGCTGGGGGAATAGAGAACATTACTGGCAAAGTAAATTGCTTTTTGTGCAAGTGTTCTCTTTTTTGAAGTTTGCCCCCATGCGAAAGTCTCTAAGTCAGAACCTGCCCATTATTTTAATGTGCTGCTCGGTATTTAATAATCTTCTGCCTCAGACACCAGTCTGTTGCCATGGGAATGACAGCCGCACAAATACGGGATTAGGGCTATCAGGCAGGAGAAGAGAAATTATGAATAAGCAGTTATGTTCAGTAATTAGCAACTCCATGAAAAATCCCCAAAATCACGAATTTAGCTGGATGCGTTTATCTCCGTGTTTGAACACGAGCACGCGGGTGGTGCTGCTCCAGAACGGGATTCCCACAGCACTCGCGGCTTCTGGGCTAAGTGGGTCCTACCTGGGAATGCAATTTATCCTGCTCCTGTTCCTGTGTGTCCCTTCTCCCCCTACACAGACCTCTCCACGGGTCTGGATTCTGCTCAACACCTGCCGAAGGCACCATCCCCATTCCTCTGGAATGCTGAGGCTGGAGATGCAGCCTGGGTTCCCGAGCTCAGGAGGGCATCACTGGAGCAGGGAACATCTCCTGCACGTCCAGACCACGAGCTGCAGCTCACTGCAGCAAATTGAAGCTTTTAAGTCTTTCTTTTTTTAAAAATGGGAAAAGCTTTCTGCTTTAATTGGAATTAGTTACAGCACTGCCGAATAACCGACCTTGAATGGCACCTGCAGCAAAATCCTGGGTTATTTAACCAGATTCACAGGCAAAAAGACACTGGGAGCATCTGTGCCCACTATGAGATGCTTCTGTTTTCCTGCAGCGTGCCCACGCCCCAGGAAAAGGAGGATCTTCCCCCCTGCACTCAGCTGGCTGGGGGTGGTGGCACGTCTGGTAAATGCAGCACACTCAAACAAGGAGCTACAGCCAGGGAAGGGTGTCCCACGGGACACTCTCCAAGGTCAGATGCCTTCCCTTAGCCAAAGGAGCAGGGTACTTGAAAGGGGACAGACAAAGTCACTGCCACAGACCCTGCACAGCCAGGGAGCCTTGGGGATGCTGCTTCCTCCTGCCCATTCCTGCTGGGAGTCTCCCCGCCCCAGGCAGGGACTGAAAACCAAAGGGAGCTGGCTCCTCTCCCCTGGCATTGCTGGGGAGGTCCAGGTTTGTGTCTGTGCCACAAAAACTCGTGCTCTTGGAGCAGGGAAAGGATCTCCTGCTCACCAGCCTGCACTTCCTATTCACCTGAGATACCTCCCTTTTTGCATATCTGTTGCTATTAAAATTCCTCTTCCAGCATGTAATTCCCTCTACTAGCTTTTCTCGCTTATTAGAGAAGACAAAAAGTATTCTGAGCATCTGATCAGAGAGATCTCATTTTCTCCAGGCACTCCTCTGAATTTAATTCTAGATTAAGCATTATTTAAAAAAACAACAAACCACCCCTGCTGCCTCCTACCTCCTCACGCTCCCTTTCAACACAAGGCTGGAGAACACTCCCAAGCCCAGGAATCCAGCTGCATTTAAAAATTACTCCTTGAAGAGTTACACTCCTAAATATACTACAGAGAATCAGAAACAGAAATCACAAGACAGGAAAGGCTGTTTGGGTTTTCCCTACTGCGCTGTGAGAGGAAAAGTTCTGAGTCCTCCTTTCCTCATCCAAACACGAGAATCCCAGAAAATCTCCAAAAGCTGTTGAAGCATTTTTTTATAACCTATCATTTCTAGACTTACTAATGAGGCATCTGCTGGCTGACAACTGCCTGAGCCGCTGTCCGAGCCCGAACCTGCCCCGTGCCAAACACCAGCCTTCAAATCCCACCTCTGAACGTGTTCACTTACCTAAAAAAAGCCAGGAAAACAAAATTAGCACAAATGTAGCAACTTGGATATAAAACCCTAGACAGAGACAAGTTTCAGTCCAGGGAGGTGTTGGCAGCTGCTCTTCCAGTTCCACAAATTCAGGAAAAAACACACAACCAGATAAAGCCTTGGCCAAGCAGAGCCCCTGAAGAGGAGGAGAGGTTAATAAATGCTGAAACAACCTTTGAGGCCTTTTTATTTATACCTACATACATATGAGCACAGGGATTTGACAAATAATACTTCTCAAATCACTCCTACGATGTTAACACTCCGGAGTATTAACTTGCCCGTGCCTGAAGGAAATGGGTCAATTTTAATTCTTCAAACAATTCTTGGCGGCACAATAACTCATTCTTCAGGCTGCAGATAGTGAGTTGTGCTCTGGTGTGCTGGGTCCCAGCACAGCACAGGGAAGGGGGGCTGCACCCCCCAAAAAAGGGGCCACCAGAGGAGCCTCGCTGCCTTATCAGAAAAAAACAACAGAAAAATCCACTCAAAACCAAAAATAAAGGAATTAGAGTTGTGGGAACTCTTGATTGGAAAAAAAAAAAAAAAAAAAAAAAAAAAAAAAAAAAAAAAAAAAAAAAAGCAAAGACATTTGAACAGCTGCCTTTGCCAGCATGTCTTTTCACTGCTCATGGTCACCTCCAGGAGCACAGCCCTGTGGCTGCTGACACTGAAACCCCCTCCCAGCACGGGGACTCCAAAACAGCCACAGAGCCTGCGAGATGCTCCCAGGGCAGCACTGGGCTCTCTCCATTAGAGGCACATTTGACTGCTTGCCAAAAGGACAATTTTGGCAGGTACCCATAGGTCAGTATTTCTCCCTTTGAGGTTTTTTGGCTTTTTTTTTTTTTTTTCTATTTCCTCTGCAGCACCAACTGCAAACACAGCAAAGTGTCACAGAGAGGGAAACCACCCGCTGCTCCAACGTGAGCCCTGTGCACACAGAGATTAACAGGAATTACAGCAGGTACAAGCAGCTGCCTGGGAAAAAAGTTCCCTCAAATATCATACTTCAAAGGCTCCACGTGTTTAGGTGGGCAAAAGGAGGAGTGCAAGTGAGACAAGTGAGAACGATCCAACTCTTATACTGGGCAGCAGCAGGATGCTGCAAGTGCGTTCCCAGGGTCTCACGCTCCCTTCCTTCAGGTATTTTGGATACTGGACACGTCACAGCAGCCCCGTGGGCAGGACCCCAGCCCAGACCCCAAACCCTGAGCCAGCACGGTGCCCGGGCTGCCGCCGCCCATCCCTCACACCACAATTACACACACTAATTACGTATTTAATTGCTGCGCATTAATATCACCTCAGCCTACAATTACAGCTTATTCATGTAAACCTAATCAAGGAAAACCAGCATATTTGCATAAAAGTTGTAATGAAAAGTATAATGATTTCACTAACAAGACGTGGATAAGAACGCGTATCTGTGACAAACACTTTGTGTCAAGGAGAATAGAAAACGATTTTCTTTCCTGAAGATTATTTCGGGCCCATTTAACACAATCTGTAGCACTCCGGTGATGTGCAGTATCTTACACACATCAACTCATATCTCGATAATGTTCCTGACTTCAAATAAAATTTCATTACTATATTCAGTTCTAGGAGGGTTGGAAATGGTTGCATTGTTAAACTTAATAAAAATTGGAATTTGTGGAGTATTGGGCAATCCTCAGTGCCAGTTTTCCTCCTGTGGTTTGAGCATGGCAGCAGCTCAGTCCCAGCCCCCCCGTGCTGTCGTTTACATCCCAGCTTCATTTTCACCCATAAAACAAGCAATTAAGAATAAGTACAACTGCTTTGGAGTTCCCGAGGCCAGAGATAAAAATAAATTGGCTTTTATAAATTCACTTTTTGCAATGGTAAAACAAAAAACAGCCCTAATTATCAGTAATTTGTTACCTCTAATTTCAGCAGCCAGGCTGACGGGCGCGTGCATCTGGATCCTTCCAAGCCCTGAGCGGGGTACAGGCACAGGAAGGCATCTCCTGGGTAATCAAACTGCAGCAGAGGGGCCAAGCTTTCAGGGTGCTGATCATCCTTGGCTCAGAGATGTGGCAACACCCACTCCATCCCCAGATTCACCCTGCTCTAACAGTGTGAAGTTTAAAGCCCTGGACTTAACACACTAATTTCAATTTTCTATGGAAACTTTACGGAGATCAGTTAGACCTGCTCAGCATCAGGAAATCATCTTCAATTTCCCACTTCTTAAATGTTATTTCCTCTCCAATTACAACTGCTTGCATCTCATCTCATCTCCTCTGGCCATTATCAAGGTGGCTCCTTAGAAAACCACATTATCAAGGTGAGCAGAGAATTTCCAGAGCACAGATAAGAGACGAGGGAACGAGCTTGCTTTTTTTGTACGTAATTTTGAAATCTATAGTGCAAAGGTAGCAGCTGCACATAACATCTGGAAGCCTGCACTGCCTCAGAGTGCTTCTAGAACAAGGAGGAATCGTGCCAGTCTCTCCAGTACAATCTCTGCGAGTTCAACGGGCTTTATTTGTCTCCTTGACAACGCGCAGCATGACTCAGTCATCGGCTCCCCGGTAATTAAGAATTTCATTTTGAGCAAGAGGTCAGGACAAGGGAGGCACCACGGCCGTCTCCAGGCGGGCGAGCCCGCGGCCCCGCGAGCTCCGCGGCGCGAAGGGAAGGCAGCGCCGCGTCCCAGGCAGTCTGTGGGAGTGCACCTCGCAGCGAGCTGCACTTTCACGTTATCTACTGCTCCACCTGCCACTCTGTTCAAACAGCGCGGCTCAGCCAGCGCCTGAGCACCGCCTGGAACAATCAGCACGAGCGGCTCCGTGGAACGGCGCGGGAGCGCGTTCGGGGACGCGAAAGCCGTGAGCAACAGCAGAGGGAGGAACCAGGCTCCCAAAGTCTGCATCTTCGGCCAGCCCTCTGCCCCCGTGATTTGATGCGAAACTGGCCGTGGGCACTGTCAAAAACCAACATGGCACAGTACGGTGCCAACAGCAAGAAGAGCCCAGCGCCAGTGATGATGCTACTGGAACACGGAGGCAACCCGAAGGAGTGCTGGCCATGGCAAGGCCAGCGTTGCCTGCCCCTTTTGTCACGTCAACACCAGTTCCCACGTGCTGGTCTAGGCCAGATCCCTGCCCTCATCCGAGGCACGACTGGCTGTGGTGACCCAGGGCTCCTCCCGTGTCCCGCTCCAGCAGCCACCACACCTCGCCCTGCTGCGGATTAAGCACTTTGCACCATCTGTGCTCCCCTCCTGTGCTCGTGTTTTGCCCGTTACCTATTATGAAACCGTGCGTATAATCTCACCATCAGTTCATCAAGGGAGAATTTAAACATGACACACCAGTAATTGAACTGCAGGAGGACCTGGCTAATTCACGGCGGTGATTAAGAGCCACTGCAGACTAGCGAATTTTACAAGCGAGTGAACATGCAATAAAAATCTCGCTCATTTGTTTTGACAAGTGTCACTTCATATTAAAGGTACACTCCACCATGAACTCCAGTCTGGGAGCACAACTCTATTCCCAACATGGCCCCTCATTAAGTCCTAGACTCAGCAAAATGTTCTGCCATGTGCTCAGCTGTAACTGGGAGAGCTGGGAAAGCTGCAGGGACAGGGGGATGAGATCCCCGTCACCAAGGGGAGCCTGCCAAGTACTGTGTGCAAACAAGACACCTTTTCTGTTTTCCATTTCATTTTTCTGCTCTCTTGTCCTTATCCTTTTGCTGTATTAGGTCAAAACCAGAGTCAAGACTAGCAAAAAATCCTTTGGTGCATGTTACCATTTCCCAGAGAATGAGACCAGGACTGAAACACAACTTTCATGGATTTACGAAACACGCCAGGAGCATTCACTTGTGTTTCTTAGCTCCAAGTTCCTTACACTGAAGTGGTTAATGCTGCTGAAGGACACAGGCAGGCACACTGATGTTCCAGCCCCTGCCTCAAGACAACACCAGAGTCAGGCTCAGAGGAACAAAGTCACCAAAGTCACCTTCAGCACCCAGGAAACACAACCTCCACAACCCAAGGAGGTTCGCAGGGACACCCCAGGGGACACAGAGGCTGCAGCTCTCTGCCACCATGGCGAGTGATCTGGGCTTTCATTTATTTACACGCCTGCCTAAAAGTCTTCAGAGCTCTCCCCCCAGCACCGGGAGTTCCCGTTATTGGGATTCTGGGGACCATTTCCGAGCGTGCGTGTAGGAAGTGCCAGTGAAGCAGCTCGAGCGTCTGTGACTCAGCTGCAGTCTGGGACAGGGCTGCGTGTTGGGATGCTCCTACTCAGCCCAAACAAGCACGGAACCAGGAGCCAAGGAGCTCGCCTGTCACGATGCTGGCAGATGGGGCACAGGCAGAACACTGGAGCTGACATGCAAACACCTCCAACCAGGCCCACACCCCTGTATTTTTCTTTTTTTTTTTTATTCTAGGAAACTTTCCAGTTTCAAGAAACCAGGCTGCCCCAAATTGTACCTGTCAGCGCACACCCCCGAGGGTACTTCCACACAGGGCTGTTCACAGGCTCACTGGGAAGAGCCACAAAGCAGAAGTTGAGCCCTCACATAGAAAATCTGTTCTCAAACAGTGAGAGGAGCTTCAAAAAGCCAACTCAGTTTCCACTGAAAAGAAACTCATTCTATGCTCCTGCCTGAACAAATTGTACAGCTTTCCATCAGGCACTTTCATACCCGTGTACTCAACAACTTCAGAGATCATTTAAAAAGAAATATGTTACAGGAGCCCTGCCAACCACAAAAAGGTCTTGTGACTCAAAAAGATCAAATCTGAGAGGAAAAAAAAATACTTAAACATTTTTACACAAACCATTTGAAGTCAAAAGTTCAAAAATTAGTATTTTTACATGCCTGCTCACAGGCAGATGCCCTGAGGTTATTTTCTCAGCCTCTCTATCTCCAGCTATCTCCTTGTAACACTCCGCCTTCCGTGCTGTCTGCATCCAGGCAATTAACTTCAAAATTCTGCTACAGGCACGGGGTGCTTTGAAAATAAACAGGAAGACCTTTCAGAAACAGCCATGACTGAGCTAGGTGGGAAGAAGATGAGCTCCCAAACAGGCTGCGAGGTGAACATCCCCACGGCACCTGCAGCAGGCTGGCACGTGGCCCAGAGCAGCCCGCCCGGGGCTCTGCATCCCTGGGCAGCGCCGCAGCCAGCTGGCTCTGCGTGTCCACCTTGTTCTGGTCATGTCAGACTTGGGGAAAGGTGCCTGGCCTTGGACGAGGTTTATGGAAGCCCTTGGGATGAGGTGCAGGAAAGCCAAGGAAACCTGTGTGTCAGCATCAGCGTGGAGAGAGGGACAGGCTGTGAGCTGGGAGAGCCGAGCTGCCCCAGGGCAGGCCACGCTGCCAGAGCCAGCCCAGAGCACGCAGCCAGGAGATCACCCCGAGGAGCTCCAGGTGAAGTCAGGAGGCTCCTGCAGGACTTCTTCCCAAAGGCAGCAGCCTGCAGCAGCAGTGATGGACACACCCACGCTCACCGTGCTGGCACCAGCTCTTCTGGCCACATAAAGGGCACCACTCAGCTCCCACAATAAATTCCTGCAGGACCACTCGCCCACCATAAAGCTCACGGCGCAAGGTTTAATGCTGCTATAATTTTTATGATCCAGGTTCACCAATGGCTGTACAGCCCAGTCTGAAGTGGGATTAAAGCTAATGGTCACAAAGCAGCGCTGCTGGTGGGGTTCCAGGGTCTGTATTCCGAGGTGCTGGCTTTGCAAAGCCGAGCTGCCAGGAATTCCCTGCAGCACAGCTTTGCTCTGCTGCCTTCCACCCACCTGAGCTTGTCCTAACTCACCCCAGCAGCCAAAAAACCCCTCCACAGCTATCTTCTGATGCATTAAGCTCTGGGACACCACGAGTCCCTTCAGCTTTCTCCTTCCAAGGACATCCAAGCCCTGGAGAATCCCTCTCCATGAGGAAAGGCCTGAGGAGCACAGTGCCATGGAGCGCTCAGCCCAGCAGGAAAGGTGAGTGGTAAAAGGCTGCTACAAGGAGGGATGAGGCTGAAAATCCTGCATGCTCCTCACAAGATGAGGCTGCCCAACAAGAAGTTTAAATTCCTTGGTTACACTTCAGAGCTAAAGCTGATACCCTTTCTATCCCAAATCCCAGACTGCCCTATTTTGCATCTTAGGTTTATATGGCACATGGCAACACTAAGTCTTGCAAAATATCCCAAATTGCTTTCGAAGGGGTGAAATGAAAACAGAGGCAGCCACCAGCAGGATTAAGCCTGAGATCTGCCAGAAAAAAATAATAATAATAAAAAAAAAGGGATTAACCTTCTTTGCTGGTAATTTAAGAATATCAGTAATTGAAAACAACAAAATCTCATTTTCAGCCTTTAAACCAGGAAGAATAAAAACGTGCTGCTTTTACAGCGTTTTTGTTGCTCCATCCAGCAAACCCAGCCTTTTAGGCAGAGTCTGCGGCAGGGATCAACAGCTGACTCTTAATGAACCTTCCAGAGACCTTCAGCTCCCTTGGGCAGGAGCTGGTGGGAAGCGTGGCAGGCGTCCATCCGTCCGTCTGTCCGTCCGTCCGTCCGGTGACCGTGCCGTGCGCGCGGCTCCAGCCCGGGGGCCCTGCCAGCAGCGTGGCCAGCGCTGGCCCTTCCGCAGCAGCCACAGCCCAGCTGGGGAAGTTTTGTCTCTCTCCAGGCTCCCCATGAATTGCAAATCTTCAGGTTGCCACAGAAACTCTCAGGGTGCCATGCAGCCATCAGGAAGCATCACGGTCATCTTTTCCATCTTGTTTGCTTTGCATCAGAGCACTTTAAACTCCCCGTGGCATTGGTGCTCGGCAGAACGATTCCCTCCACGCAGTTATTCCTGTGCAGTGTCCAAGCCGCAGTGATTAATCACTCCTGCTTCCTCCGCTGACATATCGAGGTGGGGAAACGACATCCTAAATGAGCAGAGCTGATTACCTGGGAAAGCAATTCTTCAAGATAGCACAGCTAACTAATAGCTCCATCTGCTACAAAAACACATTCCTGAGCCCCAGAGTGGTGGCAGGGTACAGCCAACAATTTTGTTGCAGCTGCCAGATTTGAAATTGTTTGTCACAAGTTGCCACAAAAACGTGGGCAGCTCTTCGCCCTTCCTCTCCCTGTCTCCTCGAAGAGCAGGGAATCTCAATCAGAAGGTCTGTGGGGACTTGTGACAGGGACGCTGAAGGTGAGATCTGGACTGAAAAAACAACCTGATATTGTATATTAAATGCTTTGCCAGAACCATCCTTTTTTTGCCTCTCTGGTTCCAAGCAGGCTCAGTGAACGCCCATCCCCACGGGTGCACCAGAGGGGCTTCAGCCACAGAGGGAAGGGTGGCACTTTGCTGAGGTTTACCAGTCCCTGCCATTTACAGGTTAACCCACATTTAACAGGAAAACACCCCAAAGCCCGGGTGATGCCTGTGCCCACGGCAGCCCAGCCACTGCCAGCCAACAGCAGATCTTTGTCCCACTGAAGCCCTTTGAAATGCAAATTCGCCCCGGGAACGCTCCACGCATCAATTTTATTTATATTTTCTAAGTATGTGGATACTTCACTTTGCAACATCATTGCAAACAAGGCAATTCAGACCACTCTCAGTGTCACTTTCAGTGTCACTCTCATACAAACAGTTGGCCGCTCAGGATTTCCTCAAACCTTTTTGCAGATTTTTCCCTAGGATCCTAAGATTGAGGTTCCTCCTCCTCCTGTTCTCAGCCCCTCCTGAAATTCCAGCTTTAGGTACATTCAAATGACTTCTGAAGCTGAAGCTTTAAGAAAGAGAGTTACTGGGAAACTCCATTGCCTGTAATCTACACCCATCCATCTTCCTTCCCTACTCAAAGCTCCTGAGAAAAGCTTTGCAGCAAATGAAGCTGCACTTGGAGGTTGGGTGATGCAGGCAGGCACAGACCAAACCTCCCCAGGAGAGGCAGCTGCCCCTGCTGGGACAGTTGGTTGGGTTTTGATGGCTTCTGATATTTTAACTCCAAACCATCTTGCTCTCCTTGGCTCCTCAGCACATCCATTTCCCTGATAGCCCCGCCACGCTCCCATCATGTGTCAGCAAAAGCCAGGAGCTCTAAATTAGGGCCATTTGAGTGATTTGCTGGCTGTGGCTTATTTATCACATTTGTGAAATAAGTAAATTACCATGGTATCCAGCAGAATGATAGAAGTTCAATCACTTAAGAAATTAGCCCATCAAACAGAGAACCACATGACCCCGATCTTGGATTCGCAACCTGATTTAATAACCTGGTTGTGCTGGTTGCTCACATTCAAATCAGAACTGAAGGGTTATACACTTCTGTAATTAATACACGAAAACAGTGAAGGCAAAAGCATTCTCCTAAAAATTACTTAGCTTTTACCTAAACATATCTGTTGTGTTTCCCTCTGCCTTGGAAGGAGGGAGAAAAATGCCTCAGGAGCAGAGATTTCATAATTTCATTCAAAAGTCACCACTCATGTGTTGTGCTGTTGACAGCTAATTAAGTTCTCCCAAGGTAAAATAAATGTAATGTTTTAAAGCTGCTTCCTTGCTTTAAAAAAATCTTGACTGATATTTCACTCACTTATTATTAATCAAGGAAATACAATGAAATAGGGAATTTGAATTCGCTTCAGCCAGAATCCCAGCACCTTCTCCATGCTGTAAGTAGGTCACTAATCAGGTCCAGGTTTAATTTTGCTCAATTCTGTTTCTTGGCACTGACAACGATCACCCTGGACACAAGTCCTGACTCGGCAGCTTCGGTGATTAGACAATAAACTCCATCTTGCTTTGTAAGGGCAAAAGATGTGGGAAGCTGAGCAAACGAGAGGAAAACGCTGAGGTATGGCACCCACACCACACTTTAGTAGGGCTGAGTGGTTCTTCAGCCCTACTTAGAGTGGCTTTGAGAGAAAGCCTTGGATTTGTGCTGTTCCAAAGGAGAAGGCAAACCCTTCCTGCCAAGGCACCGCACGCACGGGGCTCCACGCACGGCGGAGGGACAGAGCCCTGGGGCTGCCTCCAGCACGCTGCAGCTCCCTGAAAGCCATGGCAAAGCAAAACCTGCTCCACAAACTCCCTGCACACAGACCCCTCCATCCTCTGACCAACTCCTGCTCCACAAACTCCCTGCACAGAGACCCCTCCATCCTCTGAGCAATTCCTTCTCCACAAATTCCCTGCACACAGACCCCTCCGTCCTCTGACCAACTCCTGCTCCACAAACTCCCTGCACACAGACCCCTCCGTCCTCTGACCAACTCCTGCTCCACAAATTCCCTGCACAGAGACCCCTCCATCCTCTGAGCAATTCCTTCTCCACAAATTCCCTGCACACAGAGCCCTCCATCCTCTGACCAACTCCTGCTCCACAAATTCCCTGCACACAGACCCCTCCATCCTCTGAGCAATTCCTTCTCCACAAATTCCCTGCACACAGACCCCTCCATCCTCTGAGCAACTCCTGCTCCACAAACTCCCTGCACACAGACCCCTCCGTCCTCTGACCAACACCTGCTCCACAAACTCCCTGCACACAGACCCCTCCGTCCTCTGACCAACTCCTGCTCCACAAATTCCCTGCACAGAGACCCCTCCATCCTCTGAGCAACTCCTGCTCCACAAATTCCCTGCACAGAGACCCCTCCGTCCTCTGACCAACTCCATCCCCCGGGACAGTGCCCAGAGCAGCCCCGCTGTCGCTGGCCTGAGCACACTGAACTCAACTCATGATTCAAGCACATAAACTATTCCAGCCAAAATCACTGGACACCTGAAAGCAGCTTCAAAGCACCATTTATCAGCTGTATCTGCTGGGTTGTTTTTAAAAACAGCGAGGAGAAAATCTATGGAGCCACATCCCGCTGTGAGAGCGCTGGGGCGTTATCCCGACGCCCTTACTGCAGCAAAGAGCCTTTTCCTCATCCCTGAGAGCCCAGGGAGATGATATTTCAGCAATAATGGCTCATCCCTCCCCACAGCCCTGACACACACGGGAGCAGTGCCAGGAGCCCCCCCAGGCTCTGCCCAGGTGAGCAGCACCTCCCAGCCCAGCTCAGCCAGAGCTCGCATCGATCCGGCTCTGCAGCCAGCACCAGGCACCCAAACCATAAATCACTCCAAGGGCAGGCCCAGCTGAGTTATGGCATCATTTCTGCTCTGCCTCAGCCAGAGCAGCACGGCAGAAACCAGGGGAGCACAAGGGGTGACGTGGAGCACGCGGGGGACAGAGCAGGAATGATGCCATCTCTACAGAGACACAAACCATGTGTTTGTGGCACGTGTGCCATGTGGCACCTCAGGGTCACGAGGTGACAGCAGCCACCAACGCAGCCCCTGCACCCTCTCTTCCCAAGCCACCTCATCCTTCAAACCTGCTGGGCCCAAGGGTAAATCCAGGCAAGGAAAAGATGCAGGCCAGCTTTGCCAGGGCGCTGCACTGCAAAACCTCCCGCAAACAAAAATAGACCTGTTTACTTTGCCAAACCAAAGGAACTTCATGTCCTCTTTGTGGCGAGTTATTCCAGGATGGTTTTCACACGAGGCTGCCAAGGAGAATGTGAGGCTGTGGGCTGTGTGGCGGGGGGGTTTGGGTGCTGGTGGAAGCGATTGGGCTGGAGGTTGTTTTTGAAGTTCTCTGATTTGCTCAGATTTCCCCTGAAGTGACCTACAAAAGCAAAGGGGAAGGGAAGAACTTGTGCTTATTTTCTTTAGTTTACTGCTGTCAAAGACACCTTAAAAGCTGTCGGGAGATATTTTTCCTCTCGTTTTCTTCCTCCGTGTTGTAAATTCAGGTCAGGCCTCCATTTGAAGATTATCAAAAGGCAAACTGGAGAAACTGTCTTCTCTGAAAAAGCAACAGGGGCTGTGTTTGATGTCCTGGGGGCTGCTCCAGGAGGGTTCATTGTCCCAGCTCAGCTGAAACAACAGGATCCAGAGATCTGACCCGGCTCTTCACTGGGGACAGAGCACAGGCAGGGCACTGCCAGCACCTATTCCAGACTGAAACTGCTGAGAGGATCAGACACACAGGGGCTCAGCAGCTTCCCCTCTGCCTGAGCACACTGCGAATGCCGCAGGACACCCAGGCAGGTTTGGCATTCCCTGCATTCCAAGAACAAGTCCCAGAGGATAACAACAGCCTCCCACTGAAATCAAGGTGCACCAGGCCAAATCAAACAGGGAGCGAGGACAAAACCCACTGACATCCACGAAAAAGGCACAAAATTGGAAGGCAGATGGCTTTGGTACAAGTGCTGTGCCTCTCCAAGTCCTGGCTGCTGGGAATCTCACAGCTCCACAGCCAGGAATCTCAGCTGTGTCGGATCCAGGATGTGCAGAGGACACTCCAGGCTGCCTTTCATGTTTTCTCCTGTGTGCTGGGGACAGAGGATGAGGGGATTCTTTACCCTGGAAATACTCAATTATTTTAATAGGATTACGTTGGAGATTGACAATATTTAGAACAGTTCCCTGGAATTTATTAGCCTGCCAGCACTCCAGATAAGTAATTTGAATGCAAAGATCTCTTAAACTTAAGTAACTCACTGGCAAAGAGCCAATTCCCACCCTCCATGGTTTTAGGCACACACTAAGTTTTGGAAATGAGCTCCTGAACTCAGCAGTAAAACACCTTTGTCAGTCTCACACCCCAAACCTTTTCCAGAGACCTCTTCTAATGGTGTTTTTGCCTGATTACAAACACAAGGGCAGAGGAGCTAAACCCTAGAGACTAATCCTCCTCTTTAAACATCTCACATCAAGAGCAAACCAAGTCATAAATTCATGGAACACAGAGTGCAAAACGACACGGATGAGTGTAGATCTTCTTCTGCACAAGAACACTGTGCAGCACAAAATGGAAGGACATTTAGACCTGGAGCTGGCATTTTGGAGGGTCATCATAATTTCTGTGAAGCCCCAAAAGAATTCTTGGCTGTAAGGAGGTGGCATGCCCCGAGGGGCTGATGGAAATGTCCCCTGCTGCATTCCCAGGGACAGGATTGAGTCACACACCTGGGCAGGGCAGCAGCAGGGCTGCAAGCCAGCACCTCTGCCTAGCTGGGCTCCCAGCAGGGCCCTGGGAAGGGGCTGCAGATGTGGCTGGGGTCAGAGTGGCCCCGGGAGGGGACACGGTGCTGCCCCAGCCCAGCACCAGCCTCGCTGCCTTCCCCGGCCGCAGCGAGCGCCCGCCACACGCAGCACAGGTTATTGACTTGGGGGAGGGAATGAATAAAAGAGTCATAACTGCTATTTACATAAAGCTTGACATACTCAAAGCCCTGTGCAAACAGTAATCCTTAACAGCCCTCAGAGGAAGGTCAGAGTTATCCTCTCTCTGCATCAAGGAAATCTGGCTGTGCTGGCAGCGGCTGCCCCAGCCCTGCTCCAGCTCACCAGGTGTGCTGCCACACCTGCCCGACTCCCCTCAGAGCCCCCCACGTCAGGGACACCCCCATAACTAAGGAAACCATCCCATCAGCAAGGCTGAAATCCCTGCCAGAACACCCAAGTGCTTTTTGGTGCTTGGCTCCAGCAGGAAGGAGTCAGGAGAGGGGAGCCCATGCATGTGGAAGAGACATGCAGATGCACTTCAGCAAACTCGTGCTGGCTTCCCTCTGGAGCCAGCCAGCAGCCCCAACACGTCCTTGATGGAGGGTTTGCCACCAGCCCCGGCCACGAGCACCCAGAGCAACTGCAAAAGCAGCTGGGGAGAAAAATGAGGGCTGCAGTGGAGTTTGTCCCTTTTGTCACAGCCACTCACCTTCAGTTTTTGCAGACAGGACAGGTCTGCTCTGAGGGCACGCACTCAGGAGGGGCTGCAGAGCTGGCAAGTAAAGCAGCTGAGAGCCCAAGCGATGCCCAGCCCCGCTGATTCCTGCACAGCTCCCCCGGGCTGGGTGCCCAGAGCCCCCTGCACATCACATCCCTCTCCCTGCAGTGCAGCTACAAGGGCCAGCACAGGGAGCCACACATGGAACTGCTGCTGCTGCCAGCTCCAGGGGCAAAGGACAGCTTACAAAAGCCAGTGGACACCAGAAAGTCAACTGAGGAGGAAACAAAAGGGCACCTGGGGTAAAAGCACGGGAAAATCTCCCAGCAGAGTTCAGCTCCTGGAGCCCGTCCCTGCTGCTGCCACTGGAGTCTGCAAAGCCTTGGGCACCACGGCTCACGGGCCCCGACAGGGCACTGCTGCTGGCCCACAGCAGAATAAACACACCTCAGGACTCCACACTTGCCAGTTTCCACTCAGGATGTGTCCAAACGTGCCAGCAGGTACCAGTGTTCCTTCCTTCCTTCCTTCCTTCCGTCCCCAAGCCTCCCTCCAGCGGGGAGCTGGCTGAGCATGCTGCAGCATCCCGGCTGCCAGCTGCTCCTGGGGCCTTTGCTGAGCGTTTTCCCTTGAAATTCAACTTCCTGGCAGCCCAGGGTGCGAGATACAACTCAGATAGGGGAAAGCAGGCGCCCCTTCCAAAGGCTGCCACACTTCTGAAAAGGCAATTTAATGCTCGCTTTGTGTTCAAGCTGGGGGAACCAAACAGAGGAGAAGGAACATGTACAGGCATTATCCCGCTGGCCAGCCACCAAAAAGGTAATTAAAAACCTCCCCCCGAACAGGTGGGTCTACAAAACCCAGCATTAATTCCTTGGATTGCCAAGCAAATGTGTCTGAGCACAGGAGCCGTCCCAGCAAGTCCCTGGGATGTGAGAGCACATTTCTGTGCTCTGACAGCTGGCCCAGGACAGAGCGGCTGGGGATCCACTGGGAGCCTCCAGCGGGACAGAGGGGCCCGAGGGGGCAGGGGAGGCACGGTCCAGGTGTGCTGGGCACGCTGGGCTGCACAGCTCACATCCCCAGCAGAGCCCCAGGCCACTGCACACCCTGGTACTCGGGCAGCAGAGCATCCACAGAGCCCCCCTGGTCTGGTTTGGGCAGTAAAGGATCCACAGAGCCTCCCTGGGTCTGGTTTGGGCAGTAAAGGATCCACAGAGCCCCCCTGGGTCTGGTTTGGGCAGCAGAACATCCACAGAGCCTCCCTGGGTCTGGTTTGGGCAGTAAAGGATCCTCAGAACCTCCCTGGGTCCTGTTTGGGCAGCAGAGGATCCTCACAGCTTCTCTGGGTCTGGTTTGGGCAGCAGAGGATCCTCAGAGCCTCCCTGAGCCTGGTTTGGGCAGTAAAGGATCCTCAGAACCTCCCTGGGTCCTGTTTGGGCAGTAAAGGATCCTCAGAGCCTCCCTGAGCCTGGTTTGGGCAGTAAAGGATCCTCAGACCCTCCCTGAGCCTGGCGGTACCGACCCAGAGCAGGAGTGTAAGGCTCAGGACGCTGCAGGAGCCCCAGCCTGGCGCCAGGAGGGCTCTTTTCCACTGACCACGGGCTGTGCCCACAGAAAATAAAGACCCGAGCTGGGTTTCAGAGCCGGAACCGCTCCCCCAGGGAGCAGAAATGTCCACCCTGAGCCCGGCTGTCTCCGGCAGCGGAGCACGGGGATTTACAGCAAGGCACTGCCATCACAGCCCCGAGCTCGGGAGGAAAAGGTCCATTAAAAGATTGCTTTTAGTATGAAATTTCACCGGAGATACATTTTCTCTTGTCAAGGGCAACAAATTGCCCACGTAATTTCAGACCTCTGTAGTAAACATCCTAAAAATACAGACTTTTGCAGCAAATCACATTATCTTGAACGGGCTTGCTGAATTCTGTTCCTCTCCGGGCTCAGGCTGGAGCTGGGGAGCTGCTCCAGAGCTGGTGAGCTCTGGCCTGGCCCCAGCAATCTGCACACACCTGCTGAAATCCCACTGAGCAATTCCACAGCACACACCTCTCCAGCAAGGAAGGTTCAAACATAATAGCTGCAAAACTCAGCCACACAAAGGTGCCAGGACAGATAAGCACATGCAAAAGCTGCCAGGAATGTCACCGGATCCCCTGCAAATGGAGGACTTTCAAAACTAAATTAGAAATTATCTAATAGTTCTGATCCTATCTCAGAAATAAAGATAATCTCTTTCAGCCACCCTCCGTGACCACGTTTGGATCCTCTGCTGCCCAGTGCTGAAAACGAGCTGACGTTATAGCTGACGTTTATAGCTGACATTAACCATACAAGTGTTGGGATAAACTTCTTCTGCCATCTTTTGAGAGGTCAAATTGGACAAATTTGCCACAAAATCTCCTTGGAAAACAAAGCACATCCTAATCTCCTCTGTTTCCTCTAGGGGAAGTTGTGCATCTTTGTTACATCAAAAGCAGCAAGGAAAGACACACATCCCAGCAGCATCCCTCAGGTTCAGGTGGTTTTATGTGAATATTCACCTATCCATCTGCTACAGAGCCAGGGAAACTTTGGAAGCTGCTCCCTCTGCTTAGGAAGGTCATAAGGAAGCACATTTAAAGCACAGGGACAGATTCCCAGCAAAGCCACGGGGGCTCTCCCTCACCAAAACCTTCCGTGTTCTCCCGAAGCGCAGCCGAGGCCAAGCACAGCCTCTGTCAGCTCTCCCAAGGTAACCCAGCTTCCCTCAGACGACCTCTGCAAATGTCAAATCATGCACGAGTCACCGCCTCGCTTCCCGCTGGAGACGAAGCCAACAGCTGGGAAATCCCACGTGGTCACACAGGAATTCTGTCCCACGGCAGAGGGGTAAGGACACCCAGGGCTCCTCACCCAGTTTGATACTACAGCAACCCAAGGCTGGGGATTCACTCAGCACTCGCTCCTGCCCTGAGTGAAGCCAGCAAGTGGAGCTTCAAGCAGTCCCAGGCACAAGCCTTATGAAAAATACCTGCATAGAAATGCACATACATTAAGGCTACAGACCACTGGGTACCTGCCAAAAATGATGGAATACAGCAGAGTTTACTTATTTCTTCTTAATGGCTCCAGCATTCCACCTGAAAAATGGGTCCTGGAGCTACATAATTGGGGATAAAAATTAAGCAACAGTTGCCATTTGTCACCAGGGAGGCTGATCGCACACATCGCTCAGGGATCACGCAGAGCACACCTGATGCCAAGGTCCCTGGTGGCTGAGAGCCAAGGGTGCTGCAGAAACAGCACCTCAGCCACGAGTCCAGCGTAACATCAAAGCCTTACAGACCAGTAAAACGTGTTCATTGAACAGCGACTGAGCTGCTTTGCTTTCCCCTCCTAACACCACCTGAACGTCTTTCGGTCACAGGCTCCTGCCTGACCATGAGTCTTCTCAGAAGGCAACACAGTTGGGTCTCAGATTTAATGTCATTTCATGGTTTTACTGTGACACAGAATCAGGAATGGCTTGGGTTCAAAGGGACCTTAAAGACCATCCTGCTCCAAACTCCCTGCCCTTCCACTAGACCAGACTGCTCCAAGGCCTGTCCAGTTCTGGGTCTTGAGCACTTCCAGGGATGTCCTTCCTCTCAGCCCTCTTTTCCTGTGGTCAGTGGGGCAAAATTTTCAAACCAGAACAAGCTCCTCCAGACACCTCCGTTACACCAACATAACAACCTCAATCCCCACCGCAGGAAGCGCTGCCAAGCAGAGGGCAGCAGAAAGGTGCCCAGTTCAGTGGCTGTCCCCCTACCCCACACGCGTGTAGGAAGCTTCTCCCGTGCCTGCCTTCCCTCCCTGACCTCATGGCAACGCCAGAAAGTAAAAAGAATCTTTTCTTTTTCCTGTCAAATCGATTCCCAGAGACTGTCACAGGGCCTGTCCAGTTACCCAGAGCAGTGATGGGAGCCTTTCATTCCCACTGCTTCAGCCCAGCTCTACCTAAGACCTGCCACAAAGGAAGACAGTTTAACACCCTTTAACATGTAAACAAGTTTTCAGGAAACTGGAGCAAACAGAGAGGAAGAAAAACAGGTTTTATTTACAGGTTTCCTGACGCTGTGAAGGCACATTTTCGTTTCATTCCCCTACAAACAGCTCTCTGCTGGGAAGTTCCGCCTTCATCTCCTCATTCACTTCTGTCTGTCCTCTCAAAGGAGGCAAGGAAGTATCTCAATCCTCATGCTTTTTTCCAATCACAAAGCAGCCCAAAATAAACACGAGAAGCCTCTGAACCAGTAAATATTCTTAAGTACTTGACACCCAGTTCCCTCGGAGAACTGCACAGATTGCACATTCACAGAATGCCGGGATTCTTCGCACATTTTCCAGGCCATGTTTCCCAGAATTTACAGTTTCTTCCAAAATATTGTGCAACATATTACACCACCAGAATACGCAACTGCTTGGCTGGACACACAAGATTGGTTCATTTTCTCTTTTTAATCTCTTTCAGGTGATGTTTCCATTATGACTTTTTTTGGCCAAACCAACAATACAATAAAACCATTTCCCTAAATCCCCTGAAGAGTTCGAACCATCATCCATTTTGCACCGAGCACCAAGTCTAGGAAATTTGTTCTAGGAGAGTAGTGGAAGCTAGTCCAATAAGTTGAAAGTCAATTTAATTCTTTCAAATTCAACTATCAGAGATCTCCAGCCTCACTGGGGAGAGAGAAAATCATATATATGTATATATACACATATATCTACACACACACAGAGCTAGATCTCCCTGCCCTGGCTGCTCCTGCTCCCATCTGCAAGGCCCAGGACCCCAGGTAAGGTGGTGAGCACCGCCAGCCACGCGGCATCAGTGCAGTTATGACCACAGAGCTATTTTGGTTTTATGCACAGACTTTACTACCACCTTATAAAAGAAGGATTTCCAGAAGGCAAATGGACCGACGTCTCAAAATAGAGTGTTTACATTAACGCTTGGCAAGCAGAGCCTGCAAACAGAGATGAATAGAGATAAGCTATAAAAAACACCGTGGACGTTTACTTGCTGGAATAGGAGCTTGTAATCCAATTTCAGGTCCTTCTGCCAAGTGTTACACACAGCATCTTTGTGTGTGACGATTGCAGCCCCGTCCCCCACCGCCCCTCCGCGAGGATCAGCCAGCCAGGAGAAGCGGCAATTCCGGCGGAACGCTCCATTAAAGAGCTCTTTGGATGGGGACTGACGAGCTGGGCATACCCAAACTCACTGTCCTTCCATTTGTGAGAGCATTAAAAGATCAGGAAAGGACAGTAAATGGTGCCTGAGAGGCACGAGGGATGGCGGAATGAGGGCGGAAAAACAAACCTTTCCGCACCTTTCTGCTGTTCATGGAGAACAAACAGGCTTTGCCTGCGTTTGGAGGCTCACGAGAGCCCTGCGGATGGAATTACTGCTTGGTAATTAAACGTGTCTGTTTGTTCCACACACAAGACACAAAGTCATATAAAACAAGCCAATCTGAGCCAGCTCTTCCTGGCTGAAGCAGAGCAGGATCATCGTGGACCAGCGGGCACAACCCCACACGCCACTGCCATGAGACCAGAGCGGGGAATTCAGCCCCACGTGCTGACTCCACCCTCCAGAACTTCTTATTTCTGAGAGCTCCTAACAGCCCTGATTACACTGCGTTTTTGGTGGTTTTAGTGCATGAAGTCTTGGTTTTAGAGCTTCTAATATCACCTGACATCCGGGAAGAATTCTTCTTCCGCTGGATTTTCGTTTGACACCACACAGCAAAGATCCCTAATTCAGTTAATCGCTCATCACATAAACAAAGAAACCTCTTGAGAGCCAGAGAGCAACACGCACGTGTATTTGCAATGCATAAGAGGGTATTTTTTTTAAATGGTAACAATGCAATCTATTCAGTGTGAAGAGTCTGGGAGGCCAATTAAATACTTTGGGTTCCATAATTATAATTGCAGTAATGAATAAGAAGGAGCATTACAGCTTGCACAATGCAGTTCCTCCTCAAGTCAATGATTCAGTTCTTGTCTGCTTTCAACTAACCTTTTGTGTCTCTTCGTATCAGATCTTGCAGATTACTTTGAGTAGAATAAAAATATCCCCAAATATCCCAGGTAATGTAATACATTTGGCATCCCTTGATTATGCCTACACACAGCCTACAGAAGGGATTATGCACTAAATGGATAACAGTCATTTTGATTAATTTTAGACATTAGTGAAAATTCAGCAAGGCACCAGCTACCATCTGAATGCCCCTGGCAAGCCTGTGGTGACAGGGGAAAGCTGAAACTTGATTGCCTGGGGGTTTTTGAGGTTTTCCCCCCGCCTCTGAAGAGCTTTTCCTGATCATCCTTTGCCTGGAAAGCAGCTTTGGTAAAGGACTCTGCTCCCTCATTTTCTTCCCGCAGCAGCTTTTATCCTCCATGTGTCTGCAGAGATCAGCCTCGGGAAATTGAGGACTCACTCCCAGAAAAGTTAACCCCAAACTGCTCCATTTCTACTCAGACAAGTAAGAAGTATGTTTTGGTTGGTTGGGTTGGATGGTTTGGGTATTCTGCCAAACATTCTTAGGACTCCCCCAGCCTTGCTGCCCACTGTACTTGGCTGCATTTTGAGAATCAATCACAGAAATTACAGAAATCAATTAGGAAATCCATTACAGAAATCCCTTCACTCCTGAGCATTCCCACATACATGAGATAGGGGACTTTTCCCATAGAAAATGATCACATTTGGTAGAACCTTCCCCATCATCTCTCACACAAAACAAAGCCTGAAGGACAAAGGGTTAACAGTGGGCTGCAGCTGCACAGGCATCAACTGCCCCCACCTTTGTCTCCAGGGAATGATAACAAGAGATTTGAGCAAATCCAGCTTTATGAATTCAAAACTTCAGACACTGCCTGCAAGAGAGCAAAGCAACATCCTTCATAGATGCACAGAGAAAGGGAAAAGTTAATTTTATTGATGGAAGACCCAAAAAAAAGGCAGATCCTAATCTGTGGGAGTGAAAAATCTCCTGCTCTGTACAATAAATGGGACCTGGAGCATCAGACACTGCAGGGATTTATTACCTGAGGAGCCAACAAAACCCACCTTCTCTCTGGGGTTAAAGCAAGGTGCTTTTGGACTGTCACTGCTCATCAGGAGCCACCCTGAGGATCTGATCACCAAGGAACACCCTGGACATGGCAGCCTATTCTGCGTTATCACGACGAGAATCAGGCCTTTAGGAAACCTTCTGAACCCAGTGCCTGCCTCCAGAACCTCACCTGGGCACCCTGCCCACCTGAGCACACCTTCAGTCACCCCCAGCCACCCTCGGTTTACTTCTCTTTGGTATTTTTCAGTCTGATCCAAAAAGTCAACCCTCGCCTGGTTGAGGATGGCACAGAGGCCAAAAGGAGCTCTTTGAGATCACTGATTACTCACTCACTGCCTCCTAACAGGGCAGCTCACAGAACCTGTCATCGGGGCTGTGAGGAGCCTCACCAGGAGCCCCACGTCTCCTGTAATTAGTGCCTCACCAAGGAGCCTCACCAGGAGCCCCACGTCTCCTGTAATTAGCGCAGACCCGGCAAAGCCAGCGCTGCGCAGTTGGGTCCGAGCGGCGCGGCCACGAGTTGACATCTCCTGTTGACTGAATTAGAGCATCTTCTAATGAGGCTCGCTTCAAAATCATTTCACATCCATTTGCTCATGTCAGCATCAATGTATTCAGCATTATCTACCAATTAGTAAACCGGAAAACATTCTTTAGATAATCTAAAATCTCGCTAAAATATTCAACGTGTCATTCATTTACTACAAACTGCCCTATAAAAACAAATTACTGGAACCAGCTGTCACAAAGCAACAAGTGTCTCAGGACAAAGTGGGTTTTAAACCAAGGGCTTTCCAGGACACATGTGTTGCTCTGCTATTCTTTCTTCATCTCCAGCAGAACTGGTCACTCCAACACTGTCCTGTCCCCAGCGAGCAGGTGAAGCCACTACAGGCATTGATACCACCAGGAGGATGCAGATCCCTCTGTCTTGGAGCTCAGAAGGACATCCCATGGATCAGGGGTGAGGGCTGGGAAGGAGTTCACCCTTTGGAAGGATCCAGTGTTTGTTTGGGGCTTTCTCTTTCTGGCTCCTTGGACCAGTCCAGTGCCAAGGCTGCATCACCACGAAGGAGGCAGGACCCGAACCAGGCACCTCAGGTGTGCAGTTGGGGATGAGCTCCCCCGCCACTCCGGGCTTCTTCAGGACTGGCAGGCTCAATGGGAAGGTGTTTTCCACTGGATCAGGCTGGCAGGGACCTCCAGCTCTCCCTGTGCACGCCAAGCTGGGCGAGCAGTGCCAGGGCTGCAGCTCAGGCAGGGCACGGTGCCAGCCCCACACCAGCACCAGCCCAGCCAGGGGCCACTCCAGGATTCCCAGCCCAGCAAACGCCCTGGCAGCAGCTTCCAGGCAGGATCATCCACTGCCAGGGCAGTGCATGGCCTCAGCAGGGCAGGGATCCCTCCCCAGCACACCATCACACTCCTCACTGCCAGAGCCACCCCCAAATCATCCCCCCCTCCAGCTCCACGCGGGGCCACACGCGTTAGGAAGAGGACTCTGCGTGCCTTGGCAAACACAGGGCAAAACCATTTCTGTCTGGGGTTATTTTGGGTTTTTTTTACTCAAAAGAAGCAAAACCCCTTGGTTTTCCCTAAGTTTTGCAGGCACAGGAAGGGTGGTTTGGAGGATGGCTGTTTTTATTTTTAATCTCTTGAGCGTGGCAGAGCAGTAAATCTTGCATTATGCTCTGAAGACTGTCAGGTTTGGGCTTCATTTTGGTCTCAGATTAGACTCCTGAAGCAATGAATCTTCCATCACAGAGGCCATTACCAACCCAGTTTTCCTTCATTTTGGACTGCTTTATCCCTGATTGTGTTATCAAGCTCACCTCCAAGCGCCTCAGCCATGAGGGGCTCAGCAGATCCTGCACCAGGGGAGGTTTAGGTTGGATATTGGCAAAATTCCTTCCCTTAAAGGGTTGTCCAGCCCTGGCACAGGCTGCCTAGAGGGGGGTCACCACCCCTGGAGGGATTTAAAAGCCGTGTGGATGTGGCACTTGGGGCCATGATTTAGTGGTGGCCTTGGCAGTGCTGGGTTAATGGTTGGACTCGATGATCTTACAGGGCTTTTCTAACCTAAACGATTCTCTGATTCTAAATTACCATATGCAAATTGTGATCATTAAAAGGCATTTATAAAAATCAAGTAAAACAGCCCATGAATATTGAAAAACGTTTAAGTGTTAAGTTAAACGACAATTTTCAAAACACACGAAGGAAATCTGACCGTAACCAACCAGTCCCATGAAATACCATATCTATCATCAACTTTTTAATTACCAATTGATCAACATGTAGACAGTGTAATAGCTTACAGCTTTTAATTACTGAACTATCAAAATTCCAACCAAAAAAGGAACCTCCAGAGATGAAACTGTAATGCTTGATTATTCACTGCTACATAATGAATGATTTGTTTTTAAACAAGATGTCAAGTTCCTCATGTAATCCATCTGGATGTGTGACTCCGCAAAGCTCGCACTGCCCATACTAAGTACTTGGGGCTCCTCTTCTCCCTTCCCTCCTGATCCCACAAGTGAAGGGTTTTGGGGGATTTTCCCCCCTCAAGGCAAGTCAGTCCTGAATCAAGGGGCTGACAGGCAAACCGACTGCCAGAGCTCGCTGCGGATCCAGACACGCCGCTCCAGCTCCCTCCAAAGGGACAGGTTTTGCCTCGGAGGGAACAGAGGCTCCTTCCAACTTGCCTGTGCTCCCGAGAAAGCAGCTCCAAAGCAAGAAACACATGCAGGGAGGGTGGGCACGGACGCGCTGCCTCTCGCTGCACACGCAGGGCGCTGCGAGAGGCGCCGGTGCAGCGGGTTTGGGGTGCAGCTCCCCGCTTCTCTTCCCACAGCCCGATTTCAGTGCTGGCATTACACACAGAAGCACATCGGGGTGGGGAGAGGCTTTTATCTCTGCCCTAAATGCAGCACTGAGCTGAACATCACACCCACAAATCCCCTCCACACACAACACAGCTGGCCTCTCCTCCCGTGTTTTATCCTAATAACCGTTCCAACCTCAGAACTCCAAATCACCCCCACAAATCTCCGTTTCTGTGGGCAAACGCAAAGGATCCACAAGCTTTCAGGACCATGATCAAGATCGCAGAGCCCTCCACAATCCTCACCCCCCGGAGAGGATTCTGCCAAATCCAGGCTTTTTGCGTTCAGAGAGACGTTTCCCAGAAACACTCGTTTGCAAATTCAGCTTTCTGAGTAGCGATGTAAAACATTCTGGAAATAAGACTGTTAAACAAGGGCAGCTCAAGCAGAGCCTATTAGTCAATTAAAAATAAAACTACCAGCAAATAACACATTTGTTCCGTCAGCCCAGTGGCAGCGATGAGCATCCCTCAGCCGGAGCCCTGGTGTATAACCCTACAGATGTTCCCTGTGCACATCAGCCCCAAATAGTTGTTCCACAGAACAGCATCTGTGCCCTCAAAAACAGGGAACAAGAGCCTTTTCTTTTCCCTTCATCACAGCCTCGGAGCCCCAGTTGTTGCCAACCAAACCCGACAGTACTTCCCCCATAAATTCACCCACTCCAGCCACATCTGGGCTTTGATTTCCACACGGAAACCACAAGCTCCTTCCTCGCGCTTCCCTTGGGAAGCTGCTCGCACGCCGAGCTTGTACAGATTTCCACATAAGAAATTCAGTAATCAGTCCAGGAGCTGTAAGCACTTATGACAACAATATCTATCAACACTTAACCATATTTACAACTAAATCATGTAAATACCAGGCAGCTCTCCTCTGCATGCTGATAATCTGGACAAATGAAGGCTGAAAAAAGCCACTCCAAAAGGAGCCCAGACAAACAGAACCACGTTGGGTGGGAAACAAGCACCGATGGCACTCCAGGATCACTGACAGCACTGAGGACACCACGGCAGAGCCCCCAGGGGCTGCTACAGCCACGAGCCCCCAGCCATCCACACCTTCTTGTGCTTGGCTTTGTGCATTTTCTGTACGTACGTGTGCATTTCCCGTCCATGTCGTAAATACTTCATCTGTGGGATCTGTATATTTCTCAGAAAAGCAGGGACAAGCTGCTTCAACAGCTACCCAGAGCTCTTCCCTCTCCATCTGACTTTGAAAGCCTTACAAATCCTAGGAACCAATTTAAAACTAAAAGATCCCAATTTCAGAGAGGCTTTTCTGTCCCCCTCCCTTACCCCCCCAAGACAGACCATTTTATTACACCCATTAAACTGACAAAAATGACTTTTCAGCTGGTTCACTGAAATGCCGCTTCTACAGCAGTTTAGGCAAACACTTTCCCAGACCTTTATAAAGGAAAAGTGATTCCGTATGTAATTGGATTTTTTGGCACAACAAAAATACCAAGTTATTAAAACTCTCGCATGGCTTTGGATTGTGTCTTTAATGGACGCCAGCATCCTCAACTGCTACAAAGACATTTTACAAAAAGCAACGAGGAGCTGCATTTCCAAAGGTTTCCCAGAGGATTCAGGGACAGTTTTCAGCAAGATTCGCTCTTTGGGCGGTGAAATCCAGAAGGAGGAGGAGGATCCCACCACTTTCTTCCAATATCCTCCTTGTCCATGCACACCCACCAACACCCACATTAATTCCAGCACAAAACCCCCTCCTCCCTCAGGACACCCACTGGTCACTCCACTGGGCTCTCCCTGGGAAGAAGCAAATGACCAGGCTGAAAATAGCTTATTAATCCTCGTTTGTTTCCTGCAGGATCATTTCAGCCACTCCCTACCTTCAGACAGGATTTTTACACCCCCACAGACCCCATCTACCATGGAGAACTATTTTAATTTCCTTATCCTGCCTTGTCCAAAGAAGTCAGATTTAGAGGGGTGCAGTGCATGAGGGGAAGGAGAGGAAGGAGCAGTGGCTTGTGAATACAATAGGTTGTCCATAAGATATTTATTCCTGTAGGAACTTAAAATGAGTTATTCTGGAGGAAACACTGAAATCCCATTTAATGGGACTCTTGCTAAACCTCCCCCTTCCAAAACAGGAGTGAGATCAATAGACCCACCCGACCTCAACACAAAACAGAGTATCCCAATCCTGAGCTGCATTCTGCACACATCATGTTGTGTTGACATGAAAATTCTGGATCCAATTTGCTAATGAGAGCCTGGAGGAGCGAGTCATCCTGTAACTGTGCATCCAAAATTCTCCCAGAGTGATTTAAGAGCCACAGCTCTGGGTTTGCTATAAAGCCTGTGTTTACAAGGCTCCACGGATTCCTACAGAGCAGTAAGTGATTTGCCTCCAAGTATTTCCTTTATTCCTCGTCTCGGAGCGTCTCCCCCTTTCCCTGGCGATGTCTGAAGGGAACACTGTTAATCTCCCGTCTATCCTACTTTAATCTTCACCCTTCCCAGGGAGAGGCACGACTCTGCTCCTCGTGCTGAGGAAGCAATACCTGGCAGTTATGGATTCAGGGAGTTGATTAAACCTGTACCTTCTGTTAAAGATTCTAGGGAACGATTAAGGGTGTAAGACCTTTAAATCGAAGGAAAAGCTGTTTGTGTGGACAGAGCTCAGCAACCTCAGCGTGGGATTCGCTTTCGGTGGTTCTGCCTACTCAGGGATGAGTAACGTCTCCTCTGGAGCCACCCACAGACCAGGAGCTGAGGAAAACTGGTCGTTAACTGTGACAGGGCAAGAAAAGCCACTGTGTGTCGTGACCCTGCAGACACAGACTCTGAATGATGCGAGCCTTCATTCCAAGCAGTCTGTAAAATCACAGTAAATGAAGTGCAGAAGAGAAAAGTGCCAAAGGAGAAATCACACTCACATTTTATGCACCGACAGAAACCTTCCCTGCATCCACCCTCCAGCAGTGACTATGGGCAAGAAGCAGGAGCAGGTTACACAGGTTCTGCTTCATCCCAGCACGAGTCACCGCAAGCACCTACCCGAGACAGGGGTGTCACAGTGCCTGACTGCTCTGCTCCAGACAGGGATCTGCTCTGCCTCTCACCCTCCAGGACAGGAATCCTCCTGGACTTCCCCAAACCTGGGGATGTGGAGCGTGGAGAAGCACGCTGCTTCTCCAGACTGCACAGCGCGGCAACCAGCGAGGGCGGCAAAGGAACGAATCTGCCTGCAGACCCTGAGCTGCTGTCAAGCCAACACCAAGACAACTCTTCCCAAGGCAAGCAGGGGTTTGGCTTTGTTCGCTCCTGCTGAGCCCACCCTGGGAAAGCTGGCTGGCTCCGAGGAGTCCTAACAAACCAGCCGTCCCCAGCAGCTGCGCTTGACAAAGCTGACGGCCGATGATGACAAGCGTTCAGGGTTTGATGGTTGTCAGCCAGCTTCCCCAGCGCCAGGGAGCCCAGGCAGGCTGTCACCAGGAAGCGATAACGGGAGACGGCATCGCTGGGGATCTGGGCACCGAGCACGTCACCCCGGCACCCAGAGCCTTCCCCAGCACGGCAGGCGGGGATCTCGGCACGAAGGCTTTTCAAGAGCTGCTGACACCCAAACCAGCGTCCTGCTTAAGAGCCTGGCAGTGCATGGCAAGGCCTGTCCTCACACAGCTGAAAGCAGCACCTAATGCCATACAGAGTGGCAAAAGCAGGAGGGGTAACCCTTGGGAGCCTCCCTGCTTCCACCAAGCTTCTAACATCATGTCTGCATTAGCCAACGCGAATGAAGACGTCAAAGAGGCAATGGGAGCACAGACAAAGAGATCCAACCATGTTTCCAAGCAAAATAGCTTAGAGTGAGAATGCAAAACAAAGCTACAGCAATAGCTCTCTACATGTGGATATTTCAGGTTCTCGTTACTATGAAAGCATTTAGGATTAGTGGAACAGCCTCACAACCAAACTCCATGGAGCAATACAGGTGACCCTCCCGATGCTCTGGAGCAGTGCCAGCATTAAGGACTGGGGTGGGTGGGTGGGTGGATGGATGGATGGATGGATGGATGGATGGATGGATGGATGGATGGATGGATGGATGCCCACTTGCACCCAGCCAGCACAGAGGCACTGCATGAAGAGAAGCCTTTGCAGCTGAGCCAGCAGCTCTCCCCACTGGTTTCACCCAGCTGGACCATTTCAGCACCTCTCCGTAGACAAAGGGCAGCTGCTGCCCGGAGTTGTCCCGTGCCACACCAGGGCAGCCAGGCAGAAATGGCTTTGGAGAAAGTCACCCTGCTTTTCCAAGGTCGGGGATGTATTGGCATCACGGAGCACATCCCAGAGCAGCATCACTGTGATAAATGCATGAAGTGAGAGCGCTCTCTCTGCAGAATTAGGGACAGATGTGCCTCTGCTCAGCTACAAAACCAGGGCCGTGGGGGCACAGGGAGCCTTTATTTCTGTGTGTTAGCCCAGAGGCTACGCAGAAAGTTCCCTTTCCAGCCCAGCTCTCACAGAGCCCGACTTTGCTGCAACCCCAGCTCCAAAGCTGAACACGAGTAATGTTGAAAGTGCTCTGCCAGGGAAGCTGCCAGGCAGCCTCATTTAAAAACAGGGAAGCAGCAACAAGCAGTTCCTCATGCTTGATCCGATTACTCTGATCTCTCTTTTGACGCTGCAGACTCAGACTCGTATTTCTATTGCTGCACGGGGGGAGAAGGGGAGGGAGGGAATGTCACTTTGCTGCTTCATATTTCTTTCTTCCTGTCACACTTTGGAGAGGGGATATTCACTGCAAGAGCTGGACAGGAGCAGGGGTCTGGGGTGCACCACCTCACAGACGAGGTGTCACGCAGGCCAGTGGTCCCAGGACCCCCCGGGCCCCCACCCACAGTACCAGCACTCCCAGACCGGCCTTGCTGGAGCTTGCCAAGCCCCAGTATGGTCTCATGCTGCCCATGAAAAATTCATTTCTATAATCAGCATTACTGCTCTAACAAAAAGGTCTGTTTCTGCACCAAATGTTGAGGTCTTTCAGGTCCAAGAGTCATCACATTTGGGATCAGCACCCAAGTGCATCTCTGTGAAGGAAAGGCCCCACTGCAGAGGTCCAGAGCCACTGACTCGAGACCCTGCTGACGTGGGGAATGCAATGACATTTCCATTCTGGAAGCAGACCTTGGAGGAGATCACAAATCAGATACAGGCGCTCACTAACTGCTAAAAGAGGACACCACGAGATCAGAGCAGTTTATTCCAGACGTAACCTGAACCCAGGGGTTTATACACCAAACTCCTCCAGTCTGAGCACAACCTTAAGAGGCAACATGACCCTGTAGGCAGCCTCGGCTCTGATGGCTCACTGGCATCTCCCTGATCTGCAGGGAGAGATCTCCATCCCCCACTGAGCTGCCACTGCTCAGCCAAGGGCTCCAGAAAATGGGACATTTCCTAGGAAAGGCTCAAGCCAGGAGTGTAACTGCTGAGGGCAAACTTCACAGCTGGGATTGGCAGAGGAGGAGAGTTTCCAACACAACTTTCTCCCCCTGCCAAATGCACACCTGGGCTTTAAAACATACTGGCAGTCGTTTACTGTAAAGAGACTATTCCCCCTCCAATGCTGGCACCTGGTGGGAACTGCCACTAAGAGGGGAGGGGGGACCTGGGCTGTGTCATTTGGGCAGGACCCACAAACAGGGCAGGACCAAAGCAACCCCACCACAGAGCTGCCAGCACCTGCGTGTGAGACTGTCAGCAAACCAACAACACCAAGGAGCTGCCAGCACTTCCAGGGACAAAAAAATACCTAAAAAAGCAAAACTAAAGACATTTTCCAGTTAAGCTACAGCCCACAAAAGTTTTATATCTCTGAGCAAAGAGATGTGCCTAAGTATCTCTTTGATCCCTCAGACTGGAACTTAATGGGGTATCAAATATTCTACTGATTCACCTTGAGAATTTGGTACGGGCAAAGTCTTTGCAATGCTCAAGTGTTTAAACCACAGAAGAACACAGTAAACTAAAACCACACCACAGGGTAAAAATAACCAGCCCAACCCTACAAAGGGACATTGTTGGTCTAAAATAGCCAGGAGTGGAGGACAGCAAATGTCCCTGGTACAACCCAGCCAAGTGTTTTGAATGCAAGCAGCCACCAGCCACATTCTGCGGGTGAGCATGTGGTGAGGGCTCAGCAACAGCTCCAAGAAACCTCCTTGGGGATCTGTATTCCTTGCTGGAATTTGGAATGGGTGAAAAAGCTCAGGTTTTCAGAGCCTCATCCAGCAGTGTACAGTGGTTAGCGGGGCTCCCCAACACCCAACTCAACACCCTGCAAAGATGTGAGAGCCTGATGTGCAACACAGCAGGAAAGCCTAGAGGTTCAACAGGTAGCAAGGGCACCGGGAAGAAGAAAAACTGATTCCACAGCAAAAAAGGCTGACAGCAGGCGGGTGGTGGTCACACATGGGCAGGGCCATCAGAGGAGTCGCCTGCAGCCACAGTATCGCGGCTGGGGCTCACCCTGCCCTGGCAAATTAAAAAGTGGAATAAGTAAATGCAGCTCGTGGCTGAACCACAAACGCCGGCTGATCTCGGCGGGGCAGGGCAGGCACCGCGCGCCGGCCGACAGCTCGCTGCCTTCCAATTCCCCGAGCTGAGAGCGAACGAAGCCTCGTGGCATGTCCCTTCCAGCTCGCCTGCCACACTTCCAAACCCACCCTTCTCCCCAGCACGCTGCCCTGCAGCGCCTGAGCCCACGCTGGGCGACCTTCAAAGCATTTGTGGTGGAGCTCCCCAGGAACCGCAGCAGCAGCTGCTCTCTGCAGCGTGCAATTACATCCCGGGAAGGAGACTGATTTATGGAACTTAAACAAGTACATACCACTCCTAATTACAACATTCCACCTAGGGTCTCTCCTTCATGGCAGGTTTCCACAGTGTCCCTTTATTTAGCGCCGGTGGGTTTGCACCTCACAACGTCCCCCGGAGGAACAAGCACAACTTATTTTTTTTAGCGTGTAGCATCCAGTTTCTCAGTAGACACTGGCTGTGTGTCCAGCTTTGCTTGTGCTCTCAAACCACTGTGTCAAGTATTCACTTCCTGGCTCAGCTCCAGGGAAGGCTGCAGCCTCACACTCCTCTCCTGGAGCCTGCTCAGATCTGGAGCCGCAGACAGGAACAGAAATGTTTGGATACAGGAGCGAGCCCCTGCTTTCCTGACAGAAGTACCACCAAAACCCAGAAGAGGAACAGGTTGTCAAAACCCCTATACAAAATCTGACAATAATCCCTAGAAAAACACCCATTCAAGAGAAACATCCAGAAAACTCTGCCTACATTCAGGGTTTGCTTTTTATGAGCAAATGTGTTCTGAGGAGTGCTTGGATGGTCCATTCAAACAGAGGGTGTATCCAGGCTGGAACACAGGCTTTACTCCGGGTGGCCTCAGGCAGACGCAGGGTTAAGGAGCTGACCCATTTTCCACCCAGCAATAGGGCAGAGAGCTCACCGATGGCACAGACACGATGGCACAGACACGGCCCCACCGGTCCTGGCAGGGCCGGGGGAAGGCTCGCCAAGCGCCCGGCTGACGGAGCCAGCGCTGTTTGATTACAAAGCCTTCTTTATTTACACACCAGGAAAGACAGCGCAAGGCAAACAAAGGCGACGGCAGCGCAGCATCAGCAGAACGGCCGCTGGTACGGCCGGGGGTCCCCGGGGAGCGCGGCTCTTCTCCGGCCTCCTGTCACCGCCGCCGCCTCTGCGCACCAACAGCGGCCACCCGCGCCAAGGGGACGCCGGCAGCGCCCATCCCAGCGGCGTCCATCCAACAGCGTCCACCCCGGGCATGTCCATCCTGCAGAAGGTGCTGGCAGCCGCCCCTCCTCAGAGCAGAGCACGCACGGAGCAGAGCGATCTCCTCGCCTTCCCATCCTCAGGAGCCTCCTTGGCAGCGGTTTCAAACCAGATTGTCGTGCTTATAAACCTGGGCTCAACTGCCTACATGCAAGACAAATGAGCCCAAGCTGCAACCCAGATGGATCACTTTATTCCCCAGCCCCTTCCCCGCCGGTGTTTGCGTCGCATGCAGAACGCAGCGCGTGTTGCTGAAGGCCAGGGACGAGCAGACTCGCCTCGCTTGCATACAAAGGCTCCTTGGAAACTCACTCTGTGTTTACAAAGGAGCCTGGCTTAGCGCAGCCGCGCTGGGAGCGCTCGCTGCCTTCGTGGGGGGCTTCTCCCGGGCCGCTGTGGTGTCGGCAGGCACGGAGGCTGCAGCCACAACCAGCCCCTCGCAGCTCCGTGCCACGGCCAGGTCGCGGCTCCACGCCACCGCCGTCTCCAAACGCCTCCTGAGGCTTCTGCTGGGAAGTTGTTCTCCCTGAAGTGCCGAGTGCCAGCGCTGACAGACTCCGAGTTCCAGCCCAGCGCTGCCCAAGCGCCTCAGAGTGAGCCGAGAGCGCTCCTCAGCCCTCGCCTTGCTGCACAGGGGCATCAGGAGCTCCACGAACCGCAAAGCATCGAGTGCGGCTGGAGAGGAACCACAGAAACACACGGATCCACCCCATCGCACAGGCTCATCCCAAACCAAGTCTCGCTGCTGCCTTTTGCTGTTCCAATCGCCTGGGTGAAAGGAGGCAGCAGAACCCTCAGCCTCACTCGCATCACGGGGTGCCACCACGGCGGTGACACAGCGCTGGCACCGCTGTGCCGCGGGTGGCAACCGTGCGGGAGACACGACGACAGCACTCTGCGCTCGGCGCTGCCGCCTCGCACTAATTCCCTCTTCGCAGAACACCGAAGCTAACGCTGTTAGCTTGGAAAAGGGGGAGAATGGGGGGAAAAAAGGAAAGAAAGGTCCTGAACTGTAAGGAAATTTTACCTAAATGCAGACAGTCTGGGATTTTATCCTGAGATTCACAACACAGCACCGCAACCACAGAATATCTGTCTTACCACAACCTCAGCTCACGCCGCGCGGCGCTTCTCACCCCGGTGCATGGGTCAGGCACAGCCACTGCGAGCCAGCACCCAGCCCTGCTTTTGTTTCCCTTCAGCAGCTCTGCGATCCCAAATCACAGTTCCACCCGTTGGCCGGGCAGCGGTGAAAAGGCTGAGCCTGCCGGGGCATCACTCCGGCCTCCAGTTAAAAACTGCTCTTAGAGAATTTGAGGTGAGCAAGGCAGCAAAACAAAGGATGAACACGGCCGTCCTAGAGCCGGGTTCATATTTCCAATCTGGGCGTCTCTCAGTACCAGAGTCCCCGGGTCACACCGGCGGGAGACTCACCAGGCAGCGAAAAGCAGCGAGCACACAAACAGCACCTTGTGACGAGACATCTGAGGAGCTGCAACACAGCGACCGCAGGAACCCCGGGCGCGGGGGAGCCGGAGCGGAGCGTTTCCCCGGCTCGCAGCTCCAAGAGCCGCCGCGGTGGCTCCTTTCCTTCGCTCCGGCTCCCCGGAATGGGCTCGGGGCTGCGGAGCGCCGGGATCGGGGCAGAGTCGCCCTTCGGGGCTGCCCAGCGCAACCGAGCGCAGCCGGGAAGCGCAGCCCTCGTCGGAGGCGGCGGGAGGGCACCGGCCCCGGCCCCGTTCGCAGGGAGAACAAGCTGAAAACGACCCCGGCGCTCTCCCCCCCACCACCATCCCACCAAAAAGGCCGCCCGGGAAGAGCGGGGAAGGCATGGACATGTACACAGGCTGTGAATAAAGCTCTTTGTTCGCCGGGCTGGCGGCCCCTTCGTCCCCCCTTTCCTACGAGCGGGATTCAACAGATCGTTCAATGGCCTCTTGTTCTTCCCAAACATCCCGGACACAGCGCCCGCTCCTACGGCCGTGCGGCCCCGTGCCGCCCCACGGACATACTGGAAACGTGAACGGCGTTAACGGGGGATGTTCGAACCGAAGCCATCGGACACGAGCGCAGGTCGCTGCTGCGGCTCCCGGGCTCGGCGGGGCGCGATGCCAGGCGGGGTGGGGGGCTCGCCCAACGCACCGGGGACACCGCACCCCGAGGGTGCCGCGGAGAGGACCCAACCGGCCCCGCTCGGGGAGCCTCGTTAGCCACATTTAATTAGCGCCCGTTCCAGCCGCAGCGCCCGAGCCGGGCGGTCGCCCCGAGCGCGCCCGGCTGGGCGGGGGGCGCGGCTGCGGCAGGGGGCACCGGCGGAGAGAGGAGAGGAAGGAGAGAGAGGGGCGGGAAGCGAGGAAGAGGGGGAGAGAGAGAGAGAGAGAGAGAGAGGAAGAGGGAGAGCGAAGCGTCGCGCAAGTTCCACTCAGATTCCAACAGGTTCCCCGCTCCCGCAGGGGTGCAGCATCCCCGCGCCGCCGCAAACACCGGGGAGGGGGGGCGGAGAGGGGGGGGAGATAGAGGGGGCGCGCAAAGCAATTAGTTTTTAATTGCGGGGCCGCTGATGACCCCCCGGGCAGCGGGAGAAGCCGCTTCCATGGAAACCGGCAGCGGCTGCCCGCGCCGCGCCGCCACGCGCGGGTGAGCCCGCCCGCCGCTCCCGCCGCTCCCGCCGCTCCCGCCGCCGGGGGCGCTTCCCCGGGACCACCGAGCGCTTCGGGCACGGCCCGGGGCGAAGGAGAGCGGGCGGGCTCGCCCCGGACCCGCCGCAACCGGGAGCACGCGAGCGCCGCCGCGACCCCCGAGCGCGAACCCCCCCCCCCCCCCGCCCCGGTACCGCCCGTCCGTGCGGTGCCCGCCGTGCGCGGGGGCCGCGTCCTTTCCTACCTCGGGGGATGATGGCGGCGGCGGAGAGGAGCAGCAGGAGGAGCGGGAGGAGCCCCGGGGCGCCGCCGCCGCTGCCCGCGGGGCCGCTGGGCTGGGCGCGACCCGCCATCGCCGGCACCTGCCTCGCTCTGCCGCCGCCGCGCGCCGCCCGCGGGAGATGGCGCGTCACGGGGCGGCGACACGGCGGCACGCCCCGCGCACCGCCCCGCGCCGCGCGGGGGCCGCGGGCGGGACCGAGCGCGGCCGGCCCGACCCCCGGGCAGCGCCACGGCCGCGCCGTGCCCCCGCACCGCCGCCCGCGCCCCGCGCCGCCGCCCGCGCCCCGCACCGCCGCCCGCGCCCGGCCCGCGGGTTTCACCCCGTTCCCGGCTTTTGCAGGGTGGCGTGTCCCCCCTCCCACCCCACGGAGCATCCTCCTCTCCGGGGTACCACCCCAGCATCCTTCCTCCCGCGGTGCGCCCCCCGCCAGCGCTCTCCGTGCCGGGAGTGTCCCCCTGAGCATCCCCGCGCCCGGCAGCGTGCGGTTCCCCCCAGTGTCTGTGCCCCCCTCCCTGCCCCCGCGCATCCTCCCGGCGGGATCGTGTCCCCCGGCCCCGCGCCCCGTGCCGCTCCCCGCCGGAGCGGGCCCCGCGCCGCTGGAGGCGGTGTTGAGCCTTGGCGGCTCCGGGGGAGCGGAGAGGCCGGAGCCCACGAGCCCCCCGGCGGCGGCGAGCGGGGCTCGGTAACCGCAGCCCGGCAACCAACCCACCTCTTCTGCGGATTTCTCACCCACGCGACGGATTTCAACGGAGCAAATTAACAAGTAAAGCCCCGGAACTGCCCCCTGCCGTTCCCCTGAGTGCTCAGCTGTACCGTAACACACGGCAAACGGAGCGGCCGGGGTCACCGGGGGATTCATCCCGCCCGGGAAGGGTCCAAGCGTTCCCCCCACCCACGGCACCAGGAATGGAACCATAGAATCGGTGACAATGGGTCCATGCAAGCGTTAATGGAGCAAACGCAGAGGATGTCGAATACTCCCAACCTTATTAATTAGGTTATTCCAAGTTAACCTGAGGCAGGTGAATTGTCAGTTCAGCTTCATCATCCCAGATTCTGCCAAGCTTGAGGTTAAAACCGCCCAGGGCAAGCACTGAGTCACACTGTGGGGCTGGAGAGAGCTTTCACCCTTTGGAATGTGAAACCAAGCTGGTTTCACACCCAAGAAAACCCAAAATGCTGCTGCCGGGGACTTGGTTTGGGGCATCACTCCTCCCTGTATCCCCAGCTCCCCATGCTGCTCTCTGTCTCCCATGATGACAAGCCTTTCTGCTCCATAGCCGTGCCAAACATCTGTTTCCTGCTCAACAACTAGAGTTTTGGGCCACCATGACCATCACAATTCCGTAACTAAGCCAGCTTCACCCCACTTAGTGAGAAAGCACTTCTCTTGTGCTGGGACCCCAAATTCCCCCCTCTCCCAGAGGACTCCAGCCCCACTAAACACAGCAGAGCAGCTCCACTGGCTGCTGTGCCATCCCTGGTATCCTGTGTGCCTGTCCCTAAATACCCAGTGCAGCCCCCCTGCCCGGTATCACACATTGCGACCCGCTGCGCCCAGACATCAATTGAGAGACAACCCGTATTAACTAAACAGGTTTATAATAATTCAAGTATTCTGAGGGTGAGGACAATAAGTAGTAGGAAATACAATTTGCATAATAAATATCAATATCACAACAGCTAAAGCAAACCATGACAAATTATCTGCTGGTAAATGGCCGGGAGATTATGGAATGCAAATTGCAAATCCTGAACTCTAGGAAATGACTTCCCTAACCTCCCGCGTCTCATTCGGCAGACGGACGGGGACTCGGGACGGGCTCAAACTGGCGATGTTCCTGCTGGAGACGTCTTAGTGCCTTCCATTATGCATCAACTTTAATTTCAAGAGGAAAGCGATTTCCTCTGTCCTGGAAGCTTAGCCTCAGATTATTTGTCACAGAGTGTTTAGCAGTGATGCTGCTGCAGCGCGAGGCCCGTTGGCAGTGATTGAAAGCTGCATTAAATCAAATCACCAGCAGCCAGGGACAGCACGGAGCCAGGAGTGGCACTGGGAGCGCGGGCACAGGGGCTGGGGCACGAAGAACCACAGAGGCTGACCTGACCCACGAGCACAGGGGGTGTAATCGAGGGTGTTTCGGGATGAGGGCACCCCCTGAGTCCTGCTGGCCGAGTGGGCACTCACTCCTGAGACTCACTTGTGCCAGGGATGCTGGAAAGCCCTGTGCCAGCTCTGGAGCAAGGCTTAAGGCCGTAGCCCAGGGAAAACCCAAGGGCCAGCAATGCCTGTGCAGGTCTCTCCAGAACTTTGCATCAGGGTGAGGAGAGGAGCCAGGGACAGAGGAGAGCTCCCAGGACGCTGCTCTGAGCTGCCAGCAGTGAGGGCTGAAGTGCTGCATCCCCTGAAATCGAGCTGTCCCCAGGCCACCAGCTGCAGCTGTAGCGATGCCCAATCCAAAGATCAGCTTTCCTTGCCTTGACGTGGGTCAGGAGCGGCAGGAATTCCTCCTGGGAGCCTCACCCGTGCCACTTGGAGACCCTTCCCATGTGTCATTCTGGCTCCCCCCGCTGCGGTTTAGCACATCTCAAAGACCAGATGGTGTTTTTGCATTTTAAACCAAATAAGCCATTGTTTGTTAATTCAGCCTTTAAATCAGAGCAGAAATGAACTTAAAAATGAGAATTCCAATCTGTGGTATAATTCCAGAGACAGAGCCAAGCCCCACAGTTTAAGACACAGAGAGAAAGGCAGGGATTTGTGCTCTATCCCCCTGTGCACAGCACAGGACAGTGGCTTGGACATGCTTGGAGTGGCATTTGGAAGCAGGATGAAGCCTTAGATCCATGGATGAGCAGCAGCTGCTGTCAACACACTGGGCCAGGGACTGGAGCAATCCTGGTGCAAACTGGTGCCAGTGCTGCCCCTGCCACTGTTGGGAAGGTCTTAGGGGACACAGCATCACCCAAGGGGTGGCTAAGTACAAATAACTGACACTAATTACATCCACTGCAGAAGAATTTATGGTAGAAGCCATTTTCAGATGGGATTACAAAACCAATGGTCAATTAGTTCCTTTTCCTTGGTTTCACAGACGGACAAAGGGACCCAAAGTGCTGTTCCCTACATCCCTACGTGTAAGAAGGGAAGAAGAACCCGAAGCCACCCAAGTTTCCCCCCCTAGGAAAGGGAGATCCCACAGAACTCGGGCAGGTACAGCAGGAGTTGCCATTCCTGCGTGGCTCTTTGAGCCTCACATTAAAGGTGCTGCAGAGCCCACGGCCAAACTGCTTCCCCCACGCCTGGCAGTGTTTGTTCTCTCACCATTTTCTGTCAAGAGAAATAAAACAGTTGTCGATCTTGGGGAAAGCACCGGCTCTGAAATTTTCAAAGAGCTGCATGGAACTTTAGCCACACAATTCACATGAAAGCAGCGCGGGGCTAAATCCTGTGTAACTCTTTGAAAATGGAGGAGTTTTGTCAAAAGGAGTCTGCAGAAGAAATAATCAAGTTACAGCATTTCGGATTTAATGCCTTGACTAAAATACATCTCAGCCGGGTGTGCTGTGTCCCCTCCTCCGGCGGGACCCCCGGTGGGACCACAGAGCTTCTCCTCACACCTGTGCCCAGCCTGGGGAGTTGGAGACGCCTCTTTTAAGATCAGGTAAAAGTGCAAAGCCTAATTTCCAGGCTTTCATGTGCTGTGACAAAGTTGTCGTTGGCCACACTCTCCCTCTATAAATTCAGGGTTTAGTTACAGCACAAATCGCTCCCAATATATTTTATTTATCTGCCTTCCACTGCAATGAGCAACGAATTTGTTCAAAGTTTCCAGAGGTAAAACGGAAGCTGAAGCTCAGAGCTGTGCCAAGGACAGAGGGATCGTGGGGCTCTCCAGCTCCATCAGGGCTGAGCTCTGGCAGTTGGTGTCCAGTCCTGTCACCCAGAGCAGTGGTGTCACCTCTGTACCACCACACATGTGCTGGGCACCTGCTGCAATCACCAGATTTCCACACAGAATCTGCACAACCTGCAAATTCACACGGAATCCAGCCCAATAACCACTGGATATTCCCATTAGCCCCTTTCCTGCAGGTGTGGGGGGTGTTTTTAAATTTTCATTTTTGTTTCTAGAACGAAAAGATTCCATTTAATTATTTTTGAGCCACGAGTGTGACAATAAAACGCAAAAGTCTTTTGATTTTGGAGCAATCCTATTGAAGATCTGAGGGGCTGTCATCAGTGCAGCATCAGTCTTCATTATCTGATTCTTTTTTCAATTGGCTGAGCTTTACAGAGCACAGGGCTCTTTCAACAGGATGATAAAGGGGTATTTGAAATAAACAGAGAGAGTCCCCAGCCAGCGAGTACCTCGGATTGCTGCGGACTGTGACTTAATGCTAACTCCTGTGAACTCCAGCTTTTTATCTTTTAATAAAAAAGCCATACAGATGGGATTCTTTGCTCAACTAAAACCTTTGTTAAAAAAACCCCAAACCCTAAGGAACAACAGATACTAAAAGTATAAAAGTTCTCCCTGAGCAAAGTCTCTTGCATGGATTTATTCAAGACCTCCCCAAAAAAAGAACATTTCCATGGCACTGCTGGCTGATGTGTTGCTGTCCCAGCCCCAAAGAGGAGTGGGCTGGCCCCAGCTCTGCTCACACCAAGCTGGGGTGAGAGACACTGCTCTGACTCACCCCGATACGGGGCAGGGGCTGTTTCCAACCCTGGGACGCCTGAGTTTACCCAAAAGTCTCTTTTTTTGCCCCAGACCCAGCCTCGTGTTTTGGCACAAGGAGCTGCTTCGACTGTGGCATTTAGTGCCTGATAAAGTGTAGGCTCCAAACACTCACTTTCCTCTCATCTCCAAGCAGCACAACCAGAAAGGCTAAAGCTCCCCAGTCTGCTGAAACAAGATGAAATATTTTCAGATGGTTCTCAAGAAACCAGATTATTCCTCAGTGTAAGGGTAAAGCAGGGCCAATCCAGCCAGCCTGGCTCCCCTGCCAGCCCAACCTTTTCACTGCTGGAGAATGAGGAGTAAGCTATAATTCAGATTTTTAATTTTTTTTTTTTTTAATACGTATCTAATTGAGAAAGGAAAGGGACAAATCATTTTATGCTCTTGCATCATCCTTCCTGCAGATGAGTATCTAATGCACCCGCGCCATAAAATGCAGGAACTGTGCCCTCTGCATGTTGTCGTGACAAATTTCAAATCAAGAGGGTGCTTGAATGGGATTTATTACAATTGGAAGACAAGAAATGGTAATCTTTATGAGCCAATGACACAGAGCCTTATAATAGGAGAATGAAGTATCATTTTAAATGTAAAGCAAATTAGATTACTGGGGTCAAACCCTTCTACAGAGACATCATGTCTTCAGAGTGCCTCGCACATTTGACATCCTCTTTTCAGGTTTCACATTAGCATTTAAGTGTTTTTTAAGTGTGTTTAATATTCTTATAGGAGAAAAGTGCCTGGAAAAGTCAAGACACTGAGATCACAGGGAGGGGAGGAAGGAAGACATCAAAATAAGTGCCAGGGAAGCCACAGCCCTGTGTGAGGAGGGCTCCAGCACCACTGACACTGGTTCAGCACAGTCCACTCATGAGCTCAGCCTGTGTCCTACAGCAGAGCTGGGGACAGCTCCACTCGCCATCCCAGCACACAGGTTCCAGTGTCAGCATCTGCTGGGAGCAGCCAGGGACACTCTGGCACTGCCAGCCCAGCCCCACGCTCCAGACAGGCACCACAGCAAATTATTTGGGTTTTTTTGTTTGTTTGTTTTGTATAAGCTGCTGGGAGAAAAAAAAAATCCCCCCTTTTGATCCCATCAAAGGCTTTATCTTCCCCACCACATGATGTCTCATGGGTGTTGTCTGCCTCGCCTAAATTCCCAAAAACCCAGCTCCATCCCAGTGGTGCTGTTTGACCCTGGGGTTTGGAAACATCCAAAAGGTGCAGAAGCAGCAATCACTGGTTCCCCAAATCACACTACAGGGTTTGAGTTCTCTAAAACATTCTGCTCCTCATCTGCACAAAGTGAGCCTCGTAAAGTGACCTCTAAGGACACCAGCAGATCCAGTAAGACCATCCACTATAAACACTCTGCTACCAGTAAAGGACTGGTTTTCCTTCTGGTACATCACTCTGCAAGGGGCAGCAGGTCCTGAGCCAAGCAATGAGGCTGAGATGATTACACCAATGTGAATAAACACCTGAGCACACAATGCAAAACTGGGGCCGTTCCTCTGATTTTAGAGATTTCACATCTTAATCATCTGTCAACACCGCACGTACGGAGCCGGTGCAGAGGAAAGGTCTCCCAGAAGGGATCCAAACAGTGCACATGAAAGGAAGAGCCTTACTTAGCCTAGAGGGAATTTCAAATGAGGTTCAGCATTACTGCAGCTCTCCCTGTCAGGAGCAGTTAGGTTTTCACTGACTCCTTTTGTACCAGCCGGGCTCCCTTTGAAGAATTCGCAAACATCTTCACCTTCAGCTCCCATCTGCGCTCCGGCTCATTCCTGGCGTGTGCTCCAAAGGCACAGCCAGGGCTGGGACCCAGCTGCAGCAGGTGCTGGGCAGCAAACAGGAGTTTACCACTCCTGCCCCAGAAAAGCTGCTCATCTCAGCAGACAGGTAAGGGGCCAAGACAAACACTGCCGGAGGGGCAGAGGAAGAAGTGGCCGGCCCTGGCACGCTGCTGGCCAGAGTGAGAGCCCAGGAGCATTCTTGGTGCTGCTCCAGGACACACACCAGGGTCACCAACCCCTCAAACCAGAACAAGGAGACTCTCTTGAGACTCAGTGCTTATCTGTCCTCTCCTTTCCACCTGCCCTCCTCCTCACCGGGGAGCATCCTTCTTGTTCATCACCAGAGATGGGCTGTGGGCATCAGCACAGGCTGGAGAGAGGGACAGTGGCTGCCACAGACACACAACAGGCAGGGAAATCTCAGTGTGCACCTTCCCTGAGGTGAAGTGCAAAGATCTCACAGGGGTGCTCACAAAAGGACCCCAAACTTATCTTCTTAAGCAAAAGGCTTTGCCTGACTGGGGATTTGGGAGGGCAGACAAGGGCAGGCTGATCTCCAAATGGACTTTGGGAGATAAAAGGAGCGCTGTGCTTTCCAATGGGATTGCTGGGCTTGCCAGCCCCCAGCCAGGATGCTGCAAACAGCAGCATTTGCAGGTTGCCATTGCAAAGCTCCTGCCATTCCCTGAGCTGGACGGATGAGACCCAGAAGTCTCTGAGCACAGGCACCCCCTGCTCAGCATCCTCCGTGTCCTTCCTGCCCTGCTCAGCCCCCAGCAGCACACCGGGCTCTGAGCATGGAGCCATTATACATAAACACACACACACACACACACACACACACGCACACACACGGGGTTTTAAACATGCATCTTAGCCTGGTAATTGCAGGGCTTTTGTAAGCTTGTCTCAACTTGCCGACAGCTACAGAGGAAAACATAATTCGTTAACTCTATGCGAGTATTAAAGAACAAAGCTGGAACTCCCATACAATTATATTTTATCTCAGAGCAAGGTGAAATCATTAGATATTAGTGAAGTGCAGTGGCACAAAAATGATCTGTTAGCGGGGGTTCATTACATTGTATTTCCAGAGCCAGGAAGATCAATGTGTTCATGCATCATGAATTAGTCTCATGCCTTCGTCTTCGCTGCTCTCCGGAAACCCAACATGATCTATCGCCAGCCATACATCATTGTTTCAGCATCGCCCAGCAATGACAAAGCTCCAGTTTCCACTTGTCACACTGACCAGCTGCATTTTTCTGCACAAGAGACAAAAAATGTCGAGGAGGAGGAAGAGGGTCATTTCTGGGCCAGGCTTTGCAGTAAATTTCAGCCCTTCAAACCTCTCCTGTTTCTGTAGATCCATCACTTTTATAATCTGTGCCTAAACTTGCTTTCCTTGCTGATATCCAAAGCCTGGAAGAGCTGAGGGAAACTGAAGGAATGAATCCATTAAGGGATTCTGCTGAGCTCCTTCCTGCTGGTGCAAAGCTCTGCCTCCTTGGGTGCATCCTCTGGGCTTTTGTCTGGAGCAGAGGAGTTCCCATCCCTCAATCCATTTGTCCTTTCCCCCTCTGAGTCAACAGGAAAATATCACTTTCCCAAACACCTGTCAGTGTGAGCTCTCTGGAAGAGCCTCCTCTGTTTTTTCATTGTTCTTCCCTCAGACACCCAGACCAGAAGATGCTGCCTCCACCTTTGCTCACCACCAGCCAGGGCAAAATCCTCTTTTTCCCTGCTGTCTAATCCAGTCAGAAGTTCGAGTGTTCCCTTTTCCCTCTTGGCCACAGAAACATCCACGGCTGCACACTGCAGTTAATGACAGAGAGACAGGCAGAGCATGGCAGTTGCCTGGCTTCTCCCACTGCCAGCTCTCACCCCTGCCCAGGCTGGAGCAGCTGGACAGCCCACGACTCTGATGTCCCCTCACCACCCCAGAGCATCTCTGAGATGTCACTGTCCCTATTTCACAGGGCACTGAGCCAGGGACCAGCCCCATAGAGACTAAGACAACACCTGGGTCCCCACCGCTGCCCCTTCCCTGCTCGTGGGCATCCAGGCAGAGCAGAGGGGCTGTGCCCTGCTCAGCTGGAGGGTGGGTGGGTGGGTGGGCAGGAGCTGCCTTGGCACTGCCAGCCGCACCACCCAGCCAGCACTGCTTCCGGGCACGCAGGGGCCAGGCTGCAGCGTTTGTTTTTTTAAACCCATTGATCAGCACTGTTTGAAACATGACAGTGTGCCAATACTTCCCTTGTTACGTGACAGATGAGTGCGCGGACCCAGGGCTAATGCTGCTCTCACTCCTTATTATTCACTAATGCTCACAAAGCAGCTGACAGTGGGCTGAGCTCTTTAGGGCAAATCGTTCCTTTCCTGGCCTCGGATGCTTTCAAGGCAATGATTCAGCCATGGCTGGTCCCTCAGACTCCGTTTGGGTTTGTCTGAACACCTGCCCTGCCCTCCAGGAGGGAGCTGCCAATCCTTGCGTGCCCTCTCCAGGGAATCCCAGAATCCCTGAGGTTGGGAAAGATCCCCAGGACCATCGAGTCCAAGCTGTGCCCCATCCCCACCTTGTCCCCAGCCCAGAGCACTGGGTGCCACATCCAGGCATTCCTTGGACACCTCCAGGGATGGGCACTCCAAACCTCCCTGGGCAGCCCCTGCCAAGGCCTGAGCACCCCTTCCATGGAGAAATTCCTGCTGATGTACACCCTGAGCCTGCCCTGGCCCAGCCTGAGGCTGTTCCCTCCTGTCCCTGTTCCCTGGGATAAGATCCCAAATTCCCCCCTGGCTGTCCCCTCCTGTCAGGAGTTGTGCAGAGCCAGAAGATCCCCCTGAGCCCCCTTTTCTCCAGGCTGAGCCCCTTTCCCAGCTCCCTCAGGCAGAATTACTGTCCCAGTCGTCCCCATCACCCTTCATCCTGCCCCTGTCCAGCCCTCGGCGGGGACTGGGCAGGGGCTCCTGGCCGGGGCAGCCGCTCCAGCCCTCGCCTCGGCCGCGGCTATTGACGGCGGCGAGCAGGGAGCCTTTCAGTGCCTCTTTGTTGGTTTTAAACAATGACTGTTGCCAGAGCTATTTTCGCTTCCTCTCCCCTGCTTGCCCCCTCCATACAGCGCTGGGGCTCTTTTTTTTTTTTATTTTATTTTTTTTTAAATCAATGGGCTCAGATAGCGCCGTACTCAAAGTGACCTTTCGAATCCCAGCCGGAGCCAGGTCAGCTTAAATTGTGCTCTCCGCCCCCGCAGAACATGAAAGCCTTTTCATTCCTGGCTGAAGGGCCGGGGAAGAGCGCGGCTGTTTTGAGGACATCCACTGTGAGCCCGGGCCTGGCATGAACAATAATCGGTGGCTTCCTACCCTCAGCAGTGCCGCTCCGCCGTGACCGGCACCATTATCTGCTGCACCCTGATTTTTTGGCCACCCTATTTCTGCGCTTGGAACGGCAGCTGAGACGTGCAGCTGAAATCCTGACACCTGAAAGCACGTGGAAATCCAGACAAACCTGAATGTTGTCTCCACAGGGGGGTTGGCAAGCTTCCCACGGAACATGCCTGGCAGGGAAGCGCAGCTCTGAAAGGCTCCAAGCCTTTGCAGGGCCCGCAATCAGGCAGGTATTTTGTCTGCTGGGGAAACCAGAAACCTCACTTTCGTGCCCTCCAGTCCATAATTCTCACACACACCACTAAATTCTGGCATCTGCCTCAGCTGCAGCACCACAGAGCAGCGCACCATGAACTACACAAGCCCAATGGATTCCCTGTGCCCCCCGTTTCCAGGTGAGATATTTTCCTCCAGCAAAGAGAAGGAACAGAGCGAGACACGCCGTGCTCAGCACAGGCAGGAGCAGCTCCTCTCACAGGGAAGCAGGAGCAAATTGCTTCTAGTTCTTGAAACCTCTTCCCAGGTGTACTTTGCCCTTTCCAGATGGAAAGGGGAGTCAGCTGGGCTCTAACAGCGCTCTGAATTCCCCTCTGCTATGGCACCACAGACAGCCCATATCAAACACATTCAGCTGCAAAGCCGTTCCTGAATGGAAATGGCCAAATATGCTTTGCCCAGGACGCTCTCCTGGGCGAGGAATATCTCAGGGCTCTGCTTACCCCAGCCTTGTGCTGCCTTTGGCACCTCAAACACACCCTGGGTGTGTGACTGCTGCCAGCATCACCTCAGCCCCACCCTGGAATGCCGTGCCAGGCCAGCTCCTTAGGCTCCACCATTAATCCAAGGGCCAGAAATGCAGGGAGCACAATGGAAAATGAGCAGTGCTGCACTGATGCAGTTTGGGAAAAGCTGTTTGTTCTCTACAGTAAGCATCCTGCTCTCCCAGCAGAAATCCATCTTCTGCTGCCTGAAGTGATTTTTTCCCCATTTTATTTCAAGAAGATGCTCAGCATCTTTTGGCATTTTACTTGAAACTAAGGACCTCGATGGTCTTTCATACTCAGAGCTTAAATGAGTGGCTTGCTAATTATTTACTTGACCACTTAGGTTTCTAATATCTGCAAACAGGTTTCAATTTTCTCATTATTGGGAATTAGTCAAAAAGACACTGTGTCACTACAAAAAATCAATGGCTTTGATCATATTTCCTTTGCCACTATTGGATGTTTACAATTTAAGCTGTATTAAATTACAATTGGCTTCAGAGGTCCAGATCTTATCTGGGCTGATTTGCTTGGCGAGTGGAGGGGTCGCACAGTTGAACTCAAGACTTGTTGGACTTGCTCCCAGCCAGCTAGTGATAAAGAAAACAAATGTTTTAAAGATAGGGAGGGGGTGGGGAAAAAGCTTATCCTCGGCAGGACTGGTGAATCGTGGGCATATCCCCAGAGCTTGCCTTGGCTCCAGTGAAGAGGAGCTCTGGGAGATGAGGTGGCTGCTCCTGCAGGGTGTCTGTCTCTGGGAGCAGAGGGACAAAGCTGGCACCCCTGGAGCTGGGGGTGTTCATCGGAACGTGGTTCCTGGCTCCCTGCACATCCCACCCCTTGCAGACCCTGACCCCCAACAAGGATGCTCCAGGTCGAGCAGAGGCCCCAGCAGCCGCCCCCACCCTGCCCAGGTGCCCAAGGGGTCTGGGGGGACCTTCAGTGTGAGAGTCAAAGCAAAGGGTGACCAACAGCTCTGAAGTGGCATCAGACAGAGATGCAAACTCTGCTCTGGACATTTTATCTGATTCCAAAGCCTCAGGGAATGCAGGCCACAGCACAAGGTGCTACAGGGCTCCATAAATATTTAAAAGAACAAAAACCAGGCTCAGTTTGACAGGGACCTGGCTCGCTGTGACTCGGCCCTCATCCTCTCCTTTGCCTGGGCTGGGATCCTGGCCACCCTGCATGTTTTAAATTAATATCCATGACTCTCCTGCCTCCCTGGCAGCACCTTGGCTTCTCAGTGAGTCACAGCAGGGACAAAGCCCTGCCTGTGTATCTCACTCACCTCTCCAGCCTTTGTATGTGGCTTTGTCTCCACGGTGCTTTTGTGGAGAGACATACACGGGCTTCTCTTTCCTCTAGAGCCTCTTCACAGGCTGATTTGGACTGAAGGGTGGAGGAAACAAGCTCGTTTTTCTCGGGCATTGTGTTAAAAATACCTTCACCTCTGCAAGAAGCAGCTGCTGTTCCTCACCAGCATCTTTCTCTTTCAGACCCTGGTGCCCGTGGTTAAAGGGACAAAAGCACAAGGATAAATTGAAGGGACAGTGCTGCAAGAGAGCTAAATATAAGTGCCCCAAGAGCAGTGTTTCCCAATTTGAGAGTTGTTTGCTGCTGGATTTCTACTCCCCTGACAAAAGGTCCCTTTCACAAGCCTCCAAGAAAGCGCCAGCGAGCCCTGGGAGCACATGGCCAGAGGGGACCAGGACTGTGGCACACAATGGCTCTTCTCCCAAGTGCCAAAATCCAGACACATTTCACTGCCCACACCTGGGAACGCGGCTGCACAGCCCTAATGAGGCTCAGTGTGGGCTGGGTGGCCCCGAAAGTGCCCGAGCTGGTGAGGAGATGTGATCAGCAAATCCGAAACTTGAGGGATTTTAAGCGCTTTTGACTGGGCATTTTATTCCCGTGTAGGATGCATCCGAGAGATCTATTATGGCTGTCAGGAGAGGCTGGGGCTGCAGAGGAAGAGTTAAGTGATGCCCAGTGACACTTGCTGTAATCAGATTTTCACATTGTTTGAGGAGATACAGTTCCTGAGCTCCCCAGCTGTCCGGCCTCATAACCAAACACATCTCCCAGTGCGGGCGGGACGCAGCTGGCACTGAATTCCCGAGGAGGCCACGGAGCCCAGCATCAGCCTGAGCAGACCAGGAGCTCCCCAGGGCAAGGTAATGCTGTGATGGAAAACCAGGTCGCCAGAGCTGCTCCCCTTCCCCTGTGCATCACCTGTCATCGAGCTCCCCATGGAAGCGGGGAATGCTCTCCTCAGCACAGGCACCAGCTCGCAGCCCAGGGAGGGCGTGAGCCCGGCTGCAGCCCTGGCACAGCACATCTCAGGGGCTCAGCCGCTTTCCGAGGCCAACATTTTGGAAAAAAGCTCAAATCCCCAAGTCACACACGGGTTACTGGGGTTTTTCCTTTGTGTCTCCTGGACAAAGCGCTCACAGGGAAAACAGGAGTTAGAAAAGACAGGTTTGTGATCCACCTTGTGCACACCTCAGAGCTGGAACCCTGACTGCAGGGTGAAGCCACCACTGAGCTGGTGCCTGTGCTCCACTGGAACTGGAGCCTGGGAGCACTGGGCAGCCCGGGGTGCCTGTGGGGATGGCCAGTGGTGACGGAGCCCCGGACACAAGGCACTGCACAAACACAGGAGTGCAGCCCAGAAGAGGATGGGGGCACACAAAAGGGTGCACGAGTCTCTGGCAATACATCCCTGCTATAGTAGTGCAATAAAGTACATAAAGCCCTTATTTTTCTTAATTATTCCTGATATTTCACCTGTCATGTTGTCAGCTTCCTCTGAGAGCAACGATAAATAGTGCTTCTCATCTCACACCCTCAGGGAAAGCTTGCTATTTATTCCTGTGATGGGCAAGACATCATGACTAATTAGGAAAAATGGGAGCCCGCTTGCACCCCAGCAGGAGAGGTGTCCTCAGCGGCTGCTCTGGGGAGATGGGCGGGTTTGGGCTGTGGACCTGCAGCAGCTGCCCCTGAGGCATTTGGTTGCTGCAGTTTGGGAGAGGGCAAGGGTGGAGAAGGGGTTCCTCCATTCCCCAAGGATTGAAATCGCAGAATTAATGGATTTTCCATTAGGTAAGTGGTCCTAAGTGGGCAGATGCTTTGTCAGACAGACTGCCCAAGAGCTAAAATATTAAATAATGAAATTGGGGAGTCCCTCCATCCCCACTCAGCCCCTTGCAGACCCAGGGAGTTCAACCTCTGCACTCCCGTCACAAATCCCAGCCAGCAGTGCAGTTCCAGGGGTGGGAGGATTTACTCCTTCTCTTCCCCTGCTGCCACCCACACTCCCATCATAACAAGGTAATGGAGATCACGCTGCAGAAGGCAACTCGTGCAACTGCAAATACTTCAGATTAAAAGTGAGGAAAATCAATGCAGAAGTTGCTGTGACCACAGACAAGAACAACATCTCAGATGTGCACTAAGCGCCAGAAACAAGGCAGCCTCATCCCTTCCCTTCTCCCTTCTTCCACCAGAGGTGGATTCATCCTAATGAATGTCCTAAATGCACACCCAGGGGTAAAACCCTCCTGTAGCTGCAGAGACAAGGCTGGAGTTCACCAGCACCAGCACAGCTCCCTGGGGAGGGGGAAGGAGGCCCCCACAGCCCCAGCCAGTCACAGCATCTGCACAGCAGCTGGGAGGGAGCTGGAGGAGTCTGTTCCCGGTGACATGCGGCGAGGGCCGGGCAGAGCTGGAGTCTTTATGTTGGGAAAACTAATGAGCGCAAAACTCCTCTTGTCACTGTCACGTCAGCCAGCGCCGGCGGATTGTCGCAGCCTGTTCCGCACTGTCATGTCGGGTGAGAGTTATTTGTTTGCAAATTCTACCTCTGGGCACCAGCCCCCTCTAAATAAGCTGTCAGAGGCAGCGGCGGGTGGGAGAGGTGCGTGGGGGAACCTCCTCACAAATCGATGTAAAATAAGAGATCGCAGTTGGCAAATCTCTTAACTGGGAGCTCAAAGCAGGCGCAGGCAGCCGTGGGGAGCAGCAAACCTGGAGCAGCACTGCAGCCCTGCCACGGGCCCAGCAGCACGAGCAGCACCGGATCGACTGGGAGAGTGCCAGCCCCAGCTACAGGGGCGACACAGGGCACAGCAAACTCCTGCGTCAGTGCCTCCTTCATCCGGGATTTGTCTTGGCTGATGTGCCAAGCCTGCCAGCTCTGCTGCATTCCCACCCATCCTGCTCCAGGCTCCCGGCCATGCTCTGAGGATCCAGAGCTCCTTGGGGATGAGCAGCTTCCCCCAGAGCCACAGGGCCGGGAGGGAGGGGAGGTGGATGGCACAGAGCTGGAGATGGGCAGAGGAGAAGGTGTGGTTTCATCATCAGCCCTGTCTTCCCAAAAGCTTGTGTGCCAAAGAGCCGCCCCTTTCTGCCGGGCTCCGCAGGGACCCGGGCACCCATCCAGGCGGGGAGCGGGCGGGAATGTCGCTCCTTCAGCCACCGCCGAGCTGAAAGCCAGCTCGCACCCTCTCCCTCTTTTCTCACGTTCATTTTGGGCTCAGCGCTGCCTCCATATGCCACCAACATTCCCCATTCATAAAACCCCGCGCCTCGCTCACGTCTCCGTAGAGACACTGTTTATAGAAAGAGCCAGGCACCAAAGCCTGCCTGCCAAGCACATTCCAGAAACCAGGAAGACTCCAAGAGTTGTGAGAAAATCTGGAAATGACGTCTTCTGGAGTGCAGGTGGGTGGAAGGCGGGAGATGCCCTGTGGGGCTCTGGCACCTCAAACTGGGCCAGCATTGGCCCCGTTCAGGATCAGCTCACTGCCTTCCCTCCTCAGGGTCAGGAGGGAATTTGTCACCTTTGGCACAAAGTGTCCGCCCTGTACTCTGAGCACTCCACAAGCAAAGCTCCTGGAGCCTCTAGAAGGTGAGGAAAAAGTTTCTTCCTTAGGAAGAGGAGCAAAAAAGAAAAAAAAAAAAAAACAGAAAATATTGGAGCACCCAGACATTTCTTCACTCAGCAGGGACTGGTGGAATTCCCGTTTGCAGATACAGCTCCTTACAGCAGGCTGGTAAATTAAATTAAGGCTATTTACTCTGTATTTACAGGCTTACAAATAAATCTCTGAAAACATTTTAGCAAGAGAGGCAGGGGGAGGAAAAGCATTTTCTAGGCCGGATATAAACAAACAAGGCCATGAACCTGCTCAAAATTCCTTATTAGTTCAGGGAGAGGGGAGCTGGGGGTTGGAATAATGCAGAGCTAGGGAGAGCAGCATTCCTCACTTGCAGGTAACAGGAACGAGAAACCGAAGTGATGCTGTGTAAGGGAAGAGCTCTCCTGATCCCACATCTCCTGCCTTCACTGACTGTGGCACCAAAGCACAACATCACCACACGTGGCACCACCAAGGCAAACAGACCCATCCCAGAGCCAGCCCCAGAGGTTTAATGGGTTGGGAGCACATTTTCCACCTTCAAGGAACAACTGGCAGTCACCATCCATTTTCGATTATTCTGAGTTGCATTTAAGGCTTCTCCTGGGTCATCTCCAAAAGCTCCAAGGCAAAGGCTGAGGTTGCTACTCATTTACACTTTTTCCACCTCTGCAGAAGCCAAAGGAGAGATGCTGTTAGCAGCTCAAGCACTGTGGAATCCCCACACTCCCAATATGAGTTTTCTTTCCAGACAGAGTCTGGCACTGATGGTTACCAGGCAGGAAGGAACGAGCTTGGCTTTGGCACTCGCTGTATGACCAATCTCTGCTGTCAAGGGGCACAAAGACCCAACCAGAAACCCCACCCGGAGCCAGGAAGCTGATCCACATACTCGGGGCATGAGGTAATAGCTTAAAGCCACACATCTAAACATACAGCTTGTAAATGATTAGCTCCATGTAAGGAAGCTCTCTTTGCTGGTGAGGCATTAACCAGCGAATGTATGGCCTTCCTGACTCCAAGCAGCTCTTCTCTCGTGCATTCTTGGGTTTCCCAGGAAATTCGAGATGAAAAGCCCCATTTCAAAGCCATTTCCCAGACTTCCCCTGAAGTGCAAGCAGGTGACCCCACGGTCACAGCAGGCACTGTGACACAGCACCCCTCGGGTCACAGCATGTCCCCTCTTCCAGAGAGTGATTTCAGCACTGAGCTGGATGAGGCCGTATCAGAGCCAGCCCTTTTTGAAGCCACACACCAACCTTGCCAGTGCTGACCCTGGCCCCCAGCTCTGAACTCTCCTTTCTGCTGTGATTCAAACCAGGGCAGCCAATTCCTCCTCTCCTCCCACACCCAAACATACCTAATGCCATGTCCAACACCTGCCCGGGGTTCCCCTACAGGACACAGGAGCAGCGTCCATCCCATCTCCAGCTTTTCCAGCAAGAAACCCCACCACACCCCTGCTGCGAACTGTGCCCCAAAACCCTCAGCCCCATCTCCCCCCTTGGTTTTTTTTGTTTGAGTACAAACTCGGAGCTAAATCAATCCCTTCCCAGCGCTGTGCACCGGGCCGCTCGCCATGCCCTGCTTTCCTTTGAACCTCACCTGCTCGGAAATAAAGAGCTTGGACTAATCTATAAAAATATTTTGGATGCTGTGTTCAGCAGCTCTGGGTTTCTGCTTTCTTCTTGTCCTCCCCGATTGACACAGGTGTCTAAGAATAGTTTACATTTGATCCGGGTATCATTAGTGATGATCTGGCAGGCGCTGCTGGAGCTCCGCCGCGTGCCCGGGGAGCCGGCGCCGCTTTCAACCTCCGGCTCTTTGTTGCGGAGCGCGGGCTCCGTGCGGGTGCGGAGCGGGGGCTGCCGGGGGATGTTTGCTAATCAGCCTGGTGGCTGCAGCCATCCGGTGTGCTGATGATCAGGCTCCGGCAGCTCTGTCTCCAGGCAGCTGTGCTGCAGCTGGATCCGCGTCGCTGCCGCTGGCCGGCTCTGAGCTGCGGGCCCGGCAAGGTGGGGAACGCTGCAAGGATGGAGCTGGACGTGCTGCAAGCAGGGAGAAAGGAGATGGGAGCACAGCCGTGCCTCTCGCCATGAGTGAGCCTTTCCCCAGAGGACAAGGGGGAGCAGAGGGAGCTGGCTCATGGCTCCCGACCTGTGGCACTGAGTCCAGGGCGTGGCAGACTTGGTGCCCATGGCCTCCCCGATGAGCTCAGCACGTTCAGGAGCACTAAAGAGCTTGTTAAGCAATCCCTCGGTTTTCTGCTGACTTCTCCAGCTCTTCTAGACGGAGGCAGAGCTGGCACCCATCCTGAAATCCCAGCATCACTCTTGGCTCCCTACTCCCTGCATAGGGCACCAGCAGCCCCGTGCCTGCCACAGCTCCCTGCAGGAGACAAACACTCGGACAAGCACAGAGCCCTCTCGTCTCCCACAGCCTGGGAGGGCAGCAAGGGACCAAGGGGACACCACACATGAGTCAGGGCTGATTCTCATCGCTCGTCCTGTGGGAGGAAGAGCAATGGCCTCAAAACCTTCAACCCTGGGGTGAGAGCCACTGGCTTGGGCCCCATGACAGGCACTTCCAGCAGGGACATCTCAAGCAGGAGCACACAGAGCGAAGAAATTAATGTTGCTGCAGCAGACCAAGCAACAGGCTCAACAGCTCCCTGGATTTTCCTCCTCCCCGGAGCAGTGTGTGTGGAATGCTGTGTGTGAGGAGCAAGGGCCCTGCACCAAGCAGGCTGCTGGAGAGGTTGTAATCCAAGCTTAAGGAAAAACAGCTGGTGATTAAACAACAGATGGGAAGGAGGGAGAAGGGGACAGATTTCTTCCCCCTTCCCTGTTTTGGTTTTTTTTTTTTTTGTTTGTTTTTTTTTTTTTTTTTTTTTTTGTTTGTTTTTGTTTTTTCTTTTTTTTTTAATTTTTAATCCATTCCCCTTTCAGACAGAATGCAGAGGAGAGGAAACCCCCCAAACACACTCTCCAAAGCAGAGGAAGGGTTTAATTTGCACAGATGTTCGGGAACAGAAAATTTCCCACAAAGTGTTACAACCTTTGGGGAAAGCACACACTTAAAATAAACCCATTCCTACCTCTCCCCAGACCAGAGATCCCCAAAGCTGTAAATTCTTCTAGGGAGAAGACCAGGCAAGAATCTGGGCTGGCAAACAGTTTTGCCCCAAAAAGCCCAGCTATTTCAGCCCTGATGCCTTATCCTGACAGGGATTTTCAACTTCTAAGAGAGCACAGAAACCCCTTCCTCAGCAACCCAGAAAAAAAGATCAGACTATGAAAGAAACAGAGTGCCATAAAATGAGAGCTGGATACTGCACTGTTCCTCTCCCCACAGCCCTTTGGGGTGTCTTCCTGCACAAGAACAGTGGAGAATAAAGCCAGGGATGGTTTTAGCTTGGGTTTTCTCCCTTTTCTGTAGAAAGAGCCCTCCTGTGCAAATGAGCACCATGATAAAGTATGCAAGACAGGCTTCCCTTTGGAAATGGGAGATTACAGCCGAGGGATCACAGGAACACATGCAGAAAGCAAGGCTGCCGCTTCTTCCCCAATTATTGTGCACTCTCGGCTCTATTTTGTTGACCTCGCACATTTCAATCAGGCTCCAGCACATTCTGCCTTCACCTGCTCTGAATCAAAACCTGGAGGGCTCAGATCTCCCTGCAAAGGAGCCCTTTGATAAGCTTGTTACGGATGCCAGGCAGCTCTGGTTCGGAGGGAGCTTTTGTACAACACCATTGCAAATTTATGTCGTCACCCGAGAAAGTTGCGGGATTTACTTGGCAGCGTGTGGGAAGGCGAGGGAGCTGAGACACTCCTGATTTGCTTCTGCAACAAAGGGCTGGAGAGGAGGAGAGCACTCCCCAGCAACCACGGCCAAGGGGAGAGCTGCTGAAGCCGGATCTAACAAAAAAAACCCTAAAATCGAAACATGGAGAAATTGGGGCACTCTGTGGAGGGTTAAAGCCAGAAACATATGGCACTGCCACCACATTTGGGTTGTCAGGCAGCCAAGGATCACTGCGGCTGCTTTAAAGAAACACTCACCCACAGCCAGGGTGTTCAGCACTGGGGCTCCAGGAGCACTGAGGGGGCACCTCTTGGAGTATCTGACACCCCCTTGGGCTCCCAGCTCACCTGCAGGCCCACCCCCTGCACCCACCGGGTACTTCAGTGAGCTCTGCCTCTCCAGAAGCAATCTGTGCTCCCCACTGATGGCTCCGCACTCAGACACTTGAAAGGGAAGGGCTGAAGCTGTCTGGGTGCAGCCCAATTGGAGCTGCGGGCTGCAGAGGGTCGAGACAAGCTCCATCCCGAGGGTTGGACTGTTCTGCTTGAGCACTCGGGGACTCTCCCACCTCTGCTGTGTCCCAGGCAAAGCCAGCTCATTTTTCACACACAAAATTGTTCTTGTCCATCTGCACAGCTCCACGGGCACTGGCCACTTTCTCCTGCTGCTTTTCATCTCTGTGCTAAAGCTTCCCTGATATTTCAAGCTGTTCCCCATGCCTTTCCTCAAGGTCTCTCTGAACACGTCCCTCGCCCGGTGGTGGCGGATTTAAGTGATATGATGGAAACCTACCACACACCATTCCCTGCTTCATCCTCTCAAGGAAGACAGCGTGGCACGGAGCTGGCTTTAAGAAACTCTTCCATCCTGTTTTCCTTTCAAAGGCAGAAAATGCCACAAGGTGTTGTATACTCCTGGAACATCCCCCTGCACCCATCCCTGGCTGCACAGTGCAGGGTCCAGTACCCTCCCTCTCACCCAGGAGGGGCTGCAGTCCGAGCGTGTCCCCTTCCCTGCCCTCCACATCCCTCACTTTCCCTCTGCATGGTAGAGTTTATTTTTGTCATGAAAGCCCAAGCTGGATTTTGTGTTTTTCCACGGTTGTGGCTGTTGGCTCACAGACTCTCCAGAGCAGTGAGGGAATCCAGCCCCTCCGGCACTGAGCAGAATAACCCAGCACATGCAAACTCCACAGGGTAATTGGAAACATTTGCTGCTGCCGCTCTGTGGAGGCACAGGGGCACCAGGAATGTTTTCCTTCTCCCCCAGCTTTGTCTCATGGAGCTCCAGCACCCGAGGCTGAAAGAATTTAGCAGAGTTCATGACCTCTACAGCCCCCAAACCCAGCAGTTCAGGCATTTTTGTGTTCTGAGTTGTCTCTTACCTGAAGGGGCTCTTGTCTTTCAACCCCATGTTCAAAGAACTGCTGAATCCATTACTGAGATGAAACCAGGCTCCTGCTCTGAGCAGGGAGTTATCCCTGGACTTGTTTGGAGCAGATAATGATGATAAACCTGAGTGTTGGAGTCACACCTGGATGTTCTGGGTACAGCTTATACCCAATACCCTGCAGGTAATTTTGGCATCCTTGCCCTTGTCCCTTATTCCACCCCAGCCTGCCCAGTGACCAGGGCAGCCATCACCACACTGCTCCTTTCTCTGCTCCAAATCTTGGGGCAGCCCCTAATTTCCCATGGCCATGGATGAGATGACAGGGTAGAAGCAGCATCAGAGATTACAACTACCAGGCAGCACGGGGTTGTTTTGTGCAGCTGGAGCACGTTCCATTTCCAGCAGGATGCTCCTGCAGCATGGACCCCACGGCCCAACACCAACACTGAGCTGAGCGGGGTGGTCTTCAAACACAGCATTTCCTCTCCAGCCACACCAGTGCCTCAGGGGAGCGGGAAGGGAGCCTCAGAGCATCCATCCATCCATCCCTCCATCCATCCATCCATCCATCCATCCATCCATCCATCCATCCATCCATCATCCATCCATCCATCCATCCATCCATCCATCCATCCATCCATCCATCCATCCATCCATCCCCCAGCGCTGGCGGCGAGAGCACCAGCAGAGCTAAAGGTTGTTCTGCACCTCAGCCCCCGAGAGCAGATGGAGGCAAGGCAGGATTGTGTTATTTCCACTGTACTGCAGCAGAGCTGAACTGAAAACTGTAATAAACCTCTCACAGAACGTCCCTCAGCACAGAGCCGGGAGAAAGCAGCTCAGCACAAGGGAGCTTAGGGAAGCCACGCTCCGGAAGGCGAGCCAAGCTCTGCCAAGCCAGGGCCCTGGGCTCCAGATCACACACACTTCCAGCAGACTCCCTATAATTTCCTGCTCTCTACTGCTGTGAGGTGTAGGGCCGCATGAAGGAGGATAATTCAGCTATCGCTTTGCTTGGCCCTGATGAATGGGCAATATCAGGCTGCAGACACAATTAAAATCCTCAAACATGTGCAAAGCCAGAGACAATTAGTTCGTACTCCAAAATAACTTTGCCTCAGCCACAAATGAACATGCCAAAGTGCCAGAATAAGTCTTGAACTTGCAGATGCCCCTGCATGAAATTTAAACCCGGCTTTCCCTGTTCTCTCCGCCCAAAAAAGCCCGCTCTGAGCACGAGAGAAGGCACTGCCAAAGCCAGGGATGCTTCAGTAAACGAGATGCAGGAGCCAGTGGATCGTTCCAAGTCCTCCCCCGAGAAAGCAAGCTGCTTGCAAACAGATTTGCAAGTAGTGAAGGGGATAAAAAAATAAAAATCTGCCAAGTTACTCATTCAGGAGACATTCAAAGCAGCCAAAGGACAAATCTCTCTACACTGTGCAACATGGTGCAAAAATCCCCGAGTATTTCATCAGAGGCGAATGCGTCAGAGCCATCAGGAGGGCAGTGCCTGAGCTCCTTGCCCAGGATGGTGCAAGGGGTACAGGACAAAGTGGGGCTGGAAATGTGAGAAAGACCCCTCTCCTCTATGCCCCTGCTGCCAATTAAACACCACCAGCTTTACCCTCAGAAACCTGCTCCAACCTCTCAGTGAACAACCTCAGTTTTGTGGCAGTGCCTCCAAAGTCCTTGTTCAACCTCGGGAACACCTGAGCAAAGCAATCACTCCAGATGCAATCTGGATCGCCCTCCCGGCCCAAGGATGGGAGTTTATTAGGCTGCGGCCCACATCAGAGTTATTGTGCTGTGTTAAATTTATTGGTACTATCTCACCTCATTAAATGCTTAAATAGACCTGACAAGACAGAAAAATGGGACTTTAAAAAAAAAAAAAAAAAAAGTAAAAAAGGGAAGGAAGCTGGTGTTCACATGCCTGGAGTCACCTCTAATGCAACAGCCCCCGGAGCGGACAGGGAGGAACAACAAGGGAAGGGATATTCTCCATCAGCAGCACAGCTGACAGGCTTCTTCCCAGGAAACCCCGAGAAAGCTCTGGCATCACTCCAAACTCCACTGCCCTCTCCAGCCAGAGCAGAAGGTTGGATGAGGAAGGAGAGAAGGGAGGAGACAGGATCCATCCCATCTGTGCTGTTAAACTTGGCTCAGCCTGAGCAGGATAGGGCTCTGCTCTGCCCTCCTCACACCACACTTGGCTCTGGCTTAGGGGGACAGCTCAGCTCAAGGGCTGTGGGAGCACATTGCCCCATGCCAGGGCTCTGTTCTGCTGCTATTGCTTCATTAATTAACCACCAACTGACTGTTAATTGTAGGAGGTATTAATTACAGAGAAGAATCAGCTCCCAAGCAGTTGAAGGCCAGTGACAGGTTCAGCTCCGCAGCTGGGATTTACACACTCCACACCTGCAGTCGCTGTCCAGGGAAGCACCACCCCAAATCCCGCACACACACGGAGCTGACAGCCCCTCGCTGTGGCCAGACCCGTGTCTGCATGTGCTCTTTGGCTTTCAGAGCAAATCGTGGGCAAAGGGGCCAGGGAACAAGGAGCTGTTATTTCCCCATTCCAGGGTTATTACAGCTACAGAGGGAGCAATGCCCACTGACTGAAGCAATGAAACTCTGCTCCCCAGCTGGGAGCTGATCCAAAACAAGGAGTCAGGACAGGAATTCCTGCACCCTGAGGACTGCAAATGGCTCCAGGCATCACCGACCCCACAGCGCAGAGCAGGACAGGCAGATGAAGTGCCCTGTCCTCATCGCAGGCAGTTTGTGGCCGGAGGGAGCCATGAATTCCAAGCTGTGCATCCCCAGACAGTGCTCAGCCCGCTGGAGTCTCTTAAGGAAAAGATGTGCCTGAAATCTTAGGAGCAAGTTGTCACACAAGAATTTTATCTGCCCTGGGAGAGCCATCGCTCACTCCAGCAGCCTCCGCAGTGCCCGTCCCCGTGCCAGGCACTGGGAAATGCCATCCTGGGCTCCAGCAAGGCTCCTTCACCAGGCAGCTGCGCTCCCCAAAGACCAAACATCTCCGAATTCCCGGGAGGAGCCATGCAAATCCCAGCTAACCGCTATCGGGTGGCCTTTGGCACTCCTCAGGTCACTCCCTGCCTTTCCAGCACACTTCAAAGTGACTCCAGGCCAGTGCGTTCTGCTCCCAAAAGGAGCTGCAGTTGGGAACAGGCTGCTTTTCCCACAGAACTGCCTCACTCTCACAATGACAGGGAGATTATCTGAAGAGACCTTCGCTCTCATTTAACAAATTAAATGACTGGATTTTTCATGAGTTCAGCATCTGAAGTACTACGCTGTTTTTGAAAATCCTGGCTGTAAATGTCATCACGCTGGGCCCTTTAGAAAAACCTGACTGCAGGAGTGGCTGGGAACCTTTGAAACCCAAATCCTGCGCCGCTGAAGCGCTGACCCTAAATCGATCCTATTCAGGAGCAGACACCCATCTTTGGATGTGAAATTTACTCTCTACCTTCATTTTTATTTAAAGTGGAAGCATTATAAAAGGAGGCAAATAATGAAAGAGCTGAGCATCCCTTTTCCCCTTGTTTCTGATCCAACAGCACCGAACAAATTTCACACCACCAGGTCCCGTATCCCACATCTTCCTTTTCCTTCTTGGAGCACCCATGGGCAGGCCCTCACCTTTCCCAGGACAGCTCCAAGGGCACGGAGCCAAGGCTGTCACACCCTTTATTAACAGGGCATGGAGCCAAGGCTGTCACACCCTTTATTAACACCATCACCGTCCCTGTGTAAAGTCAGAGCACAGACACAGAGGATGCCCTTTCCTCTGGTGATGCAGAGTGCTCCCTTCTCCCCTTACAACAGCCTGCAAAACCTTCCACACAGCTTGTTCCTCCCCATTCCACATCACACAGAGCGCAGGGATCACACAGGAATGTCCGCACCCCAGGGCTCAGGGCCTGCTCAGGAACTGCTGTTGTGGGCAGCCGAGAGGCCAGAAGGAAAATGCAAAATAAATACAGAAATAAATCCCTGGATAGAAGCCGGAGAGACCGGCCTGCCTCACATTTCAGCCTGTATTTATAGCCTTGCTCCAAGCTGCAGAGGGTTTAGGGGCCTTGGGTGGGGAGCAGCGTGAGGTGCACACACGTGCTGCCAGCAGGTCCCAGCCCCGGTTTCCTCTGGTTTGGCTCCAGCTGCTGAACTTCCCCTTGCAGCAGGCTCAGACTGCAGCCCTGGGCTGGCTCTGCTCACTCCTGCCTTCCCCAAGTGAGCTATTCACCCCTGCTGCCTCCGTGCCCTCGGCCCGGCGCAGGGAGCAGCTCTGAGGGGCATCGAAGCGAGCAGGGCCGCGCAGGAGAGCAGAGCCCTCACATCTCCTCCTGCCTTGGCCCCTCAGCTGCTGCAGCACCTCAGAGCCTCTCCTGTCCTGCTTGTAAAGCTGCCAGAGCACCAAAAATCAGCATCATTCCCGCTGTGGCAGCTCCGAAGACACCCTGAGTGTGCGGGAGGGGATGCTGAGGGCGTCCCTGCCAGCGCTCCCCTCAGAGCGGCTCCCACAACACAGCCCAGGCCCGCAGGCCCTTCCCCTGCCTCCACAGCCTTCAGCGGGCACAGCAGCGCACCAAAACTGCCCCCAGGAGCACAAACCCCCCTGTAAACCCACACATTTAATATGCACAGAGTGAATTCTTTAAATAGAGCCCTAAAAAGCAGCCTCATGCTGCAAGAAAAGGGGGAGTTCGGCGTATCGAACAATAATAGTAAGATATTATCAATGTAGAGCTGTGATTGTGCCATATAAAAAATAAAATACACACTGGTTAATCAAAGGACTACAGACACTTTTAAGTAATCCCAACTCTGGCTTTGCATAACTCCATATACTGCCAGCAGCACTCCTGTCGACCACAAGAGACCATCATATACATCAAAAATTCTCCTTTAAATTTATTTTCTGTAAAGATTGGTCTTTTGAACTGCAGTGGTGGAAGCTTAAGGGTACAAAAATCTGCCTTTTTTGTCTCTCCGTCGCGTGGAGGATGCTGATCTGTGGGGAAAGTGCTGCCACAAGCCTCTGTGCCTTGTCAAGATACCCGTCCTTTTCATGGATCACTTCTTTTATCAGCCTCTTGATTAAGACATTAAAAGAAGGAAGGTGAAGGAAGGTTGTGCAGCAGGAAAAAGGCAGCAAGGAGCTTCCTCCCCCTTGAAGGCTGCCTGCTGTCCTTCCAGGAGCTGAGCTTACTGGGGAGCTGAAGCAGCATCCACCTCTGGAGCTGCTGCTCCTGCCCTGGCTGGGGCACGGAGCCCCCAGGACCAGGCAGAGGCACTCCAGAGGGACAGCCCCGAGGGCAGTGCCTGGCTGCTCTGGGGCAGGTGCCAGCTCCAGGCGCAGTGGCACCCTCGGGATGCTGGTTCCCTTGGGAAGGGAGCTGGCAGCAGGCTCCTTTCCAGCCCTGCCCGTGGCTCCTGGCAGCATTAATGGCTCAGGTAGCAAAGCTGTTGGTCCTGCTGCATTAGAATGGGAGCATGGGGTTACGGTTTTATTGGCGAAAAGTGTCAAAAATATGGCCTGAAGGCACAAGCACAGCTGGCTGGAAGCCCTGGGGGTTGGAGGGTTTGAGCTCAGATGTGGGATCTCTCTCACAGGTAAAAGTAGGACATCACTGCCTCAACTTCCCTGAAACCCAGCTTTATATGCAGTGCTCTTATATTGTCAAAGAAGTTCATAAAAGTTAAATTAAATACTTGCACTTCCCCTGTGAGGCATCAAAGCCCTCCTTATTGTACCAGTGGGGACACCAGAGGGGGAGGCAGAGCCAAGCCCAGCATTCAGGGGTGTGTTTGAGAGCATGCACCAACACGTGCCCGGTATAAACATCGTGTGTAGCTGAGGCTTTCATGTGCTGCACAAAGCCTGGAGCACACAAATCCCTGCTTGGTCCCGGGCGTGGTACCAAAGGCTTGCTAAAAAAAAAACCTGTTTCAACTTTTTTTTGTGCAGAACATGTTTAGTCTGGACAAAGAGATGAAGCGATTTTCTTTCACAATGGCTGGGAGGCAAAGGAAGGATTGCAGGAACATCAGGCCTCCCACCGGCTGTGAGCTGCCTGAGCACCCACCAGGAAAAGCAGCCAGCCTGGAAAGCAGCAGCGGGATACCCTGGGAAGCCCTGCCTGGAAAACAAGCACCAAGCCAAGCCAGGGCTGTGCCTGGCAGCGCCTGGCAGAGACCCCCAGCACAACCAAGCCCATCCAGCCCAAGCCAGAGAGAGGGATATTCTGTGCTGAGGGGCTGAGGCTCTGGCACAGGTGCCCAGAGCAGCTGTGGCCGCCCCATCCCTGGAAATGTTCAAGGCCAGGCTGGACAGGGCTTGGAGCAACCTGGGACAGTGGAAGGTGTCCCTGCCCATGGCAGGGGGCAGAACCAAAGGATCTCTAAAGTCCCTTCCAAGCCAAGGCCTTCTATGACAGCAGCAGCTGCACTCCCCGCTCCCCAGCTCCCGTGGGGAGAGCTGGGAGAAGACTGGGGGCTGGGCTCATTTATGGAAATCTTGGCTGCAAGTCCCGGTAGAGGCTCCAGACTCCCCAGTGTAACCAGTGCATCAACGGGGCGGGAGGCGCAGCCCTCCAAACGTATTTACTGCCTTTAATAATTCATCCTGGCAGACGCAGCCCAGATCGAGCGCGGTCCCTCGGAAAGCAAAAGCCTTTCCGACTGCATGGATCCGGCTAATGTCTTCATAAAAGGTTCTCAGCCAGACCTCCTCTCCACATCAGCAGCACCAAAGGAAAACTAATAGCTCCAGCTGGCACTCGTTGAAAAGTCACTTAATATTTCACAATGCAGGGAGCTTTGTTTAATGGGACACGTTGTTTTTCCCTAAGCAGTTGGAAAACCCCTTGACATCATATTAATAATGTCAAGTTTTATTGGCACTCTGATTTGAAATGATATTAAACTTTTCAGACTGTCTCGACTGAAGTAGGAAGCTGTTACGATGCAGACAGTTTGGATAACTGGAAAAATAATAGGTCTTGTCAGCCACAGCTTCCAGACTGCAAGGGGATGATGTGAACATCAAGGAATGGGCATCTATTCTCTGTCCTGTGTAGGAGATGTGATTTCTGACTGTGGACACTGGCTGGGCGTGGGAGATGCCATGGCCAAGGGGGCAGGAGTCAGCTGCAGCAGCTGGAATGCAGCACAGCTGGGTACCCAGAACCTCCTTCCCAAGCTCTGCCCCCGAAGCAGAATTGACTGAGGGGTTGGTTTTGCCCAGGAGGAGCTGAACAAGCCTGGCAGTGCTCAGTCTGTGAGGCACATTCCTTCCACACACACCTGCAGCTTGCTCAGGCACCTCCTTCCCCAAGGCACAGCTCTGCTGAACTGCCTGTGGTGTTGAGGAGCTGCACAGGGAAAAAATAAGTCACCTAAATGCACGATAAACTAGAAACTCTTGTATTATTTTCATAGACATGTTTCCAGCTTGCCTGCTGTCAAATGACTCTTCATTACCAGTTTATTCTGGGCCACTGCCTTAAAGAAATGCGGTTTTGACAACCAAAGGCTGCTCGCTGCACCTGAAGGATGGGATTTTAAATTGCACCTTTTCTCTTGCATGACATGAAGTGGTGATATTGTAACTGGGTTTCTCGGGAGGCTGGAGCAGCCCCTCCCCAGGTCCAGTCTGCAGCCTCTGGAGCTGATGGGATTTACTTGGCTCCATTAAGACGGTGCAGAATGTGCTCTGGCTGCTGCATGTCAAACAGCTGCTCTGAGCAGGGGCTGAGCCTGTGCCCCGTGAGCTCACTCAGGGCATAAATCGTCCTTGTGCCACCTAACAGGCCACTCTGCTCCTCTGAACCTTCACACATCTTCACCAGAGCTCAGGCTGACTTTCAAGCCAGTTCCCCAACAAAGAGCAAGCAGACACATGGCCCTGCCCCAGAGGGAACCTCCCTTTGCTCAAGTGCTTATTGAGGAGTTCATTTTTATAAGGCCATAATGAGCAATATTGCAGTTGCAGGTACATTACAGATGCAGCTTGGTGGATGTCCCAGGGATCCCCCACCACCCAATTCCTGCCTTCCCCTGACCTCCCTGCCCTCCCCCAGCCTCAGGGCAGCAGCACTGGTGCCCCCAGGTGCCCTGCACATGGCAGCCACCTCTCCAGCCATGGCAGCCCCTTGGCTGCCTCTCTGCTGGCAGTGGGTGGCTTGAAAAGGCGGCCTCTCATTTTTTATTATTTCCCACAACTGTGCTGTAAATCTCATTTCAATCATGGTTTTCCGCTTTGCCAGGTGAATAGCCCTATTCTTGCTGACAGAATAGCCAAAGCAGAAACCAGAGCTGTGCGTGGGTAATTTACAGGACAAGCTCAGCTTCACTCATGCAGATTCTGGCCTTTACTCTGTGTCAGATTTTATCAATTAACAATTAACAGTGTAATGGACATCTCGTAAAGCCCCTCTTTCCAGTGACGTCTGTTCCAGAGCCCGGAGCTGTTTGCTGGCTGATGTGCTGCCCTTCCCACTGCAATGTCATCTGCTGCTCCCTGCACCCCTCCTCTCCACTGCCACCTCCTCTGGGGACCACGAGCCACCAGCCCCACCGAGGGTCTGCCAAGCCACTGACATCCCACAGTTATTGCAATTAGCCACGAGGTGTACGAGAAAATGGGGCACAAGGCCAGTGGCCAAAGCCCCAGGGACCCACGTGTGTGGGTCTGAACACATCAGGAGCACAAAATCCCAAGAGCAGAGGACAAGCCAGGCACTACCAAATGCTCTATACAGCTCTATAAAGGAGACAGGCAGCAACTGCTCCCAGGGAGTTTGGGACTGATAAGAGCAGCATCAAGGTAAGGTCCCAGCTCACCTCTGGCATGCCATAGATCATGCATCTTCCTGTTAATTGGAATGCACGGCGGACTGCAGTGTCTTCAGGTTTATATATAGGCTCAGACACTATTGTTAGCAAATTTATACAGCCACACTCGCCGGCGCTGTGCTGCTCCAGAAATTAAACAAACTCGCTCTCAGTGGGAGAGTTATAAATAAGTGACTCGCCCACTCACAAGGCTGATCCTGCTCCTCTCCCAGGCAGCAGACACAGAACTCCTCCAGCTCTTCCATGCAGGATTCAGCAGGAGGGTGATGTGGAGATCTCCCCTCGCTCCCAGCTGGGTACAATGGGCTCGGGGGCTCCAGTGGGAGCATCTCCACCCCCCTCAGTTCTCCAGCTGGAGCAGAGGGAGGTGGCAGTGGGTTATGTGATGCTGCCGGGCCAGTGCAACCCCCCAATCCATCCTCCAGCTCCTCTAGGGGGGACAAGGCGGGCAGATGCACCAGCAGGACCCTATGAAAACCACAGGGGTGAGCTGAGAGGAGTCAGCTCATCAGCACCAAAGCCAAAGCCATTACCAGCAAAGTTCAGTGTATCAGAGTGACACAAGAGAGAAGTGTTATTAAGAGTCTGAGGTTAAGAGAAATTACTGTTATTTGGTTTATTTAAAGCCTGTTAGATGTTGTTTATCAGGGCAAAAGTTCAAAGTTCGTATCAGGTTGCCAGAGGTGAAGAAGGGATTTTCCCAAGTGGCTCATGAGGTTCAGCGCCCAAACCACAGCACTTCCAAGAGTATTTCTGGAATGTCATTAACATGCAGCCCCCGAAGGTCAGGCTGTGCTCAAATAGCTCAATTTCTGACATTAAACTCCATGTCACTGGTCTGTTTGGAAATCTTGACATACAATTTCAAATTAATCACTCCCCCAAACCTCTGCATCTGCCATCAGCAGCTCACTCCAACCTGCCCATTTGTACATCAAACCAGGGAAATAAACATTTCTGGTTATGCAGATGAGGTTCTATTCTCCTGGATAACCACAGGTAGGAGGCTGTGTGTGCAAAGTGGGGGCAGAGTGATGAAAACATCATCTGAAATTAAACTGAGTGCAAATGAAAAGAATTTTGCAAGTGCTCTTTAAGTGCATGAAAATGTAACAGGGCCGAGGGCTGTTTGGCTTTAGAATGTAATAAAAATGCTTGACTTGCTGAATTCATTCTACTTGTATGTAAGGGGGAAGAAAACACGCCTTAAGAAAGTTCTTACTAGGGGTGGATTTCTATTTTTACCCCCCACAGCAATATTAGAAACTGTTCCTAATTATCATTATCCTAAACAGAAGCATCTTTAATGGGGAACCATGTGCCACAAGCCAGGAGGGTTTTGAGAGAGAAAACAGCCCCATGCAGGTTTTGGAGTCATTCAGCTTGGGGTGAGTGAGGGGGCCGGCCAGCCCCAGCAGGACTGAGCACCCCTCAGTCACACAGAGGATTTGGGCACCCCAAGGTGTCCCCTCCCTGCCCAGGACACCCCGGCTGCCTCTGCATGGGCCCAGCCACAGCGTCTGTTTCAAGAGCCCCCAACCTTTAATAATCATTTCTGCTGCTATCTGAACACTTCCTAATTCATCCCCTTCTGTCCCTGAAAATCTAAATCCTATTTAAGTTAATGCCCTTCATTTTCATTTATAAAGACAGATACAAAATAATTATTTCCTATCTCTGCTGTTTCCTTATCTTCTGTCCTAATAATTCCTCACTGTCTCCCTTTCATCATCTGTCTGCCGTACAAGAAACTTTTCTGTTCGTTAAAATATTCTGTGTGTTCGTTTTCCTCCTCTTTCATATCTCGCTGCTTTTCTCCCCACCTGCCCTGGCTCCCCCCTCCCCAGCCTGCCCCTGCTTTTCATGCTCACCCCTCACACTGATTTTCACATCTCTGCCGTTTGCGTTTCAGCTGGCAATCGCGTATGCAAATCCCGGCATCCCACCTCTTCAGGCTCTGCTTTGATACCCCCTGCCCTGCCTGGCTGAGGTGTTTTGCATCCACATCCACCGCTCCAAAGGACGGCCCCGTCCTCACCCTGATGAAAGCAGCGAGGCGAGTGGGAACAGACGTGTCTCCTGGTGACAATTTGATTAAAAGGAAATAAAGGTGTTTTGTGTGGGAGACCAGCCCTGCCAACACCAGAAGAAAGAGCCCCCGTCCTCCAGCAGCCAAGGGCACGGGCTTGTTACGGAGCTCGCTGGCACCAGATCCCCGAGACAAGAGGCAGCAGAGCATCAGAGGGATGGACCTGGCCGGGGGCCAGCAGAGCAGACTCAGCACCCCCAAACCCGCTGTGCTGGCCTCGGCATCCCCAGAGCACCAGGGCTCCTCTTTGGGCTCAGCCCAACACCGTCAGCAGTGATTTCCATCCTCTCTGTCCTCCCACCCCACTTCCAGGGCAGCCCGCGGTGCCCCGAGCGCCCTTCCCTGCGCAGAGCCTGTTGCTGTTGTGAGGCCAGCACCCTCCAGATTCACAGTAATTACAAATATCAGCCCTGGTGAAGCCAAATCACAAATCCAACAGCCTCTAAATCAACACAGCAATCCCTCAGAGCTGGCTTTTGGGGGGTACCTGGCAAACCACCTTCCTTAAAATGCTTGTACTTGCTACATCCCATCCCATGACACACAACTAAAAGCTTGTTGTGTGTGTCCATATACATTCATTAAATCCCTTTTCTCACCCTCAGCGCTCGGTGTAGCCTGTCTGCTCTTTTCTCTGCATGGTGAGTTTTCTCTCACTCTGGCTGGAGAGTGTTTGTGTGTTTGCAATCAAAAGAAATGGGAGCGTAAGTGTTCAAAAATTGACAGTGGAGCTCAGAGCAGCTGAGACACCCAAATGCATTTCTAACAGCATTCCCTGGCTCCAGCCTCGCCTCTACCATCACACTATGGAAAATACTGCATCCTCAGCACCCTACCTGCCCTTTCCCAAAACTGCTCCAGCTTCCCAAAGATGTTAAAGTCGACTCAGAACCATTTAGTCATGGGCAGAGCTGTAGGGCCCTGGTAATAGCTCTTGGTAACCACGTAGCTCTGGCCAGAGAACAAAGAGCTCTGTCTAACGCTGTCTAGCACAGAGCCATCGCTTCTGATAAATAATTTTGACTAGTGACTCATCAGCAGCCTATGCAGGAAGTATATATTTAAACCTGTGCAGCTTAAACAATTGTTAAAGATGTCAGTTTATCATGCAGACAGTTTTTATTGAAAGAAGAAGGAAAAATATCATTTTTTAAATTAATGAGAGCAGACCTTATCTCAGCTGCTTTTACTACACTGTATTTTGGAAAATATTCTTTCATTGTTCACAATTGCTTTCCTTTGTTGGACCCACATGCCAGCAGCCACATTTCAAAAGGCTTTATAAACATTAACCAACAAAACCTCAGTGCTGGGAGCTGCAGAAGTAACAAGTGCAGAAAGAATAATTCACCTGCCTGAAGTTATATTAAATCAAACCGAACTCATGAGCAGCACCTGTGTTTTGGCTGCCCTGTGGTAGCCAAAGTTGCTCCTGTGCTGCCACTCTGGTTTTCCTACCCCAGTCACTGCAGCTCCCAATGCCCTGCTGGGAGCACAGGGCATGGCCAGGACACCCTGTCCTGCTCAGGAGGGACCATTCCCCTGCATGTTTCACACAGCAACTGGATTCTTTATTTTTCCAGCTGCTGTGTCAGATCTAGGGTCAAAGGTGGGCACTTCCCCCTTCCCCCAAACTCCCTAAATCACTCCCAGTGCTCCACAGAGGACCTTCAAAGTCCATATGGCTCCGAGCATCCAGTTACAGGCTTTGAAGAGCTTTACTGCCCTGAGAGAGGCGAGAGTGGCACCAGCACCTGGGCAGGACAGCAGCTGCCCACGGCTGCCCCGGGGGTCAGCAGGGATGGGGCTGAGGTGGCAGCAGGACACCAAATGCAGCTCCCTATCCTCACAGGGAGCAGTCTGGGAGGGAAAAGCCAAGCCTTGCGCCATATGGGATTTTAAATTAATCCTGTCAGCTCAGCTAACGGGGCTGCCAACATTACAGACAGCTCGCTGAAAGCTCCTGCTCCGCCGTGAAGGGCAGGAAGGCTCCTCCAGCTGCTGCTGGGACAGATCCTGCATCCCACAGCCCGCAGGGCCTCACCCATCGCCTCTGCCCGCCTCAGAGCACAGCCCAGAGAGTCAGGCGTGGTCTGAAGGAAGTGCCCTTATCTCAGAGGTGTCCAGGAGCCTGGCAGATCCTAAAAAATGAGACTCTGGCTTTGGAATGGCAGCTGCTAAGAGGAGGCAATAAAAAGGCAATGGATGGTCCGTAAGGGGTAGAGTGGGACTTCTGTGCTGTCTCATAACACACAAGAACTGGGGCTTTCAATAAAATCAGACAGGAAGAACGTCCAAGCAGATAAAAGGAAAAACTTCTCCAGCACAGTAATGAAGTTGCAGGAGTTATTGCCAGAGAAAATAAGGACAGGAGCCGAGCAGGACTCCGGAGGGGCTCAGTGCTCACACAGCCACCAGAGCACCCAGGCTCCTTGAAACACACTGTGAAATGATTCTGAGGAGCGTTTTAAACCTCAGCTTTCATGCTGAAAAGCGGCTTGGACTATAGAGAGGCCTTATGCACGGGGCAGATAATTACACATTTATTAATTTGATCTCAAGTTCTGTGACAGAAGCGACTGTGAGAGCAGCAGAAACCCTCCTGGAACGCTCAGGATGGACCCCGAAGAGGCAGAAGGGGAAGGGGCCAGAAGGTCTCAGCACCCAGGCCGGGGAAGGGGCAGCTCTGCCCTTCCCTCCCTCCCCACCCCAAGAGCCGCTCAATCAAGCCCTAATGGACCAGCGTGACGCTGGCGCTGATGAAATCCGTGCAGCCGTGCGTGCTTGAAGGGCTGAGAGAACTCTTCAGCCAAGTCCCCGCTGTGCTCTTTTCAGGAGAGGTCCTTTTAAGTCGCTGCTATTCCCAGGCCATGGCGCTGATTTAAATGTTAACACGCTCTCCAGGATGCAGGCACCTCCTGCACGTCAGGGGCGCAGGGATGACGCCGGCAGCAGCCGCAGCTGGGCTCCCGGGGGCCCGAGGCTCCCTGGCCAGCCCGGACAGGCGCAGCATCCCTGGGAAGCGCTCACTCCACCAGAGAAACAGAGTTGCCAATTTCCAGTAAATAAAGGCGATATTTACTAAACACCTATTGCAAATTGCGGCAGCGATCGGAAACAAAGGCGACAGGGAGAAAAAGGCACTCAGGAAACAGCCAGGAAATCGTCTGGGGAATATACTCGGAGATTTGCGAAAGCTTAAGCCTGGGACACAAATCCCTGTGCTTTGTCCGTGACAATAGAGGATAAAGGCTGGTGTAGTTCCCCGGCTGCGATGGAGGGATCAGGGCCAGCTGCAGAGATAGGATCTGGCTGCCGGTGCCGGGGTTCACATCCCTGACAGCGGCTGCAGGATCAGCGGCCGCGGATTTTCTGTGACAACCAAGGGAAAAGCCCTGGTACAATGTAAGACAGGCATTACCCGAAGGGACGAGGCTGTAAACCCTGCTTTTGCTCAGAGAACAGGGTTTGAAATAGGATAGAAAGGGGCAAATCCCAAATGTAGACAAGCAAGAGGAGGTCAGGAGCTGCCTGCTCTCCACGGAGCTGGGATGAGCTCCCACGGGGTGCCTGGAGATGGACACAGGGCAGGGAGCTCTGCAGGACCGGCCTTGCCATGGGAACAGCCCCACCACGAGGTCTTAGACTCAGAAAAGGCCTTTTATTCCCTGCCCTGGCCACTTTTCTGCCCCGGGGATCCACTGAGCCAGCCACTGACACCCTGCTCTGGTCCTGCCTGCCTGGAGTGTGCTCGCAGGAGGGGCAGGGACAGAACAAGGCAGGCGTGTCGCTCTGGAGCTCCGCAGCCTCCTCTCCATGCAAGATTTCCCTGTCTCTTCCCTGCTGGTCTCCGCAGCAGCACAGAGCGCCTCTGAACAAGGCTCCCCGTAATCCATCAGAGGTGCTGCTGCCCATTCATGCTCCACGGGAGCTCTGCCTCTGCACTAAATCCCTCAAGCCATCTCCAAATCACCTAATCTCCATCTCCTCCACCCCCCTCTCTTCAGTGACCTTCCTCCTCACAACAGTATCTGCAGGCTTCCAGATAACTCCCTCACATCCTTATCTGCAAGAGTAGTTCAGCTGCTGCCCTGGCACTGTGCTCGCACAGCAGAAGGGACACGCAAGACAAGCTCCAGGAGGGTCCAGAAAGGGATGGAAGAGCAGCAGCGTTGCAGCTGCTCACCTGAACCCCCACCAGCACCTCTGGTTTCACACCAAGGACAACCTGCAGCACATCCAAATGCCAAAGCCTCCCAGCTGAGGAGGGTTAGGGTTAGGGTTAGGGTTAGGGTTAGGGTTAGGGTTAGGGTTAGGGTTAGGGTTAGGGTTAGGGTTAGGCAGCAGCTGCCCCAGCCAGTCAAACCAGTCAGCAAGAGCAGGCTTGTTAAAACCAGGTTCTCCTCTTGTCGCCCCCAGAGCTGTGCCACCCTCCTGGATCTGTGGTGGCTCTGAGGAGCAGGCAGGCTGTCCCAGAGCATCCAGTGCTCCCCACACAGCACATCCATGTACACTGATGGCCATTCCAGGGGCTCTGACACCTCGAAGGCTGCGAGCAGCTGATCTATTAAACTTGAAAGATGTGTGGTTTCCAAACGAGACGGAATTCCCAGGTCTCTTATAACCCTGCTTTCATTTCCAACAGCACGGAGCTTCCCTCAGAAGTTTCCCCACTGTAAACAGACAGCGTGAAGGAGACAGATGTTGGTTGTGCCACACAAAGGAGGCACGCTGGTGTTCCGGGGGCGGGAGGTGAGGGCTCGTTCCTCCCGAGGAGCCGGCGGGGTGCAGAGCAGGGGCTGCAGCACAGGGGTTACTCAGAGGTTGCACACAGCCTCTGTTCAGTGCTTCAGCCTGGCCTCTCTGCAGCTAATGAATGTTACAGGAGGAGAGGCTGGAGGGAAATGGAGCAGAAATGCAAGGCTGCCATCTCGGATATTGTCTGCCTCCCTCCAGACAGGCTCCCACAGAGCCACAGCAGCAGCACCCGCGGGAGCAGAGGCCGAAGGGGGACCTGGCCAGAGTGGGCACAGCTGAGGGGCACAGCTGTGCCCACATCCCCTGCCACGCGCAGAGGAATCCATTTCCAGTCACATCTGTGACTGAAAACCAGAATGGATACTGAACTTTGTGCTCACCCTGTGCTGAGGCAGACCCCCAGCTCTCACCTGGCCCAGCCACTGGCATCCCCTGGGCCCTGCCTGGAGCAGCTTTCCCATCACACTGGGGCCGCACCAAGGGCTCTCCCTGCCCTCAGCACTTCCCAGCGTGCAGCAAAGTGCCACAGCCAAGGCAGATTAAAGGATGGGCTCGGGATCACCGAGGGAATCGGAATGCTGTCCCCAAGCTGCTGCCCTGCTTCCCCCAGCAGCTCGCCCTCCTGCTCTCCCTGGTGTCCCTGCAGCTCCGCACCCTGGGCACGGCTCTCCCACAGGCAATCACAACAGAGAGGCTCTGGCATTTTCTTAGAACACCTCAAATTGCTTTTTTTACACCTCACTGCTCGGTGCCAACCCCAATTCGTGTTATTTGTGCATTTGCTTAGAGAACATTATCTGATCGGTCACCCTGGAGAGAGAGGCTGGGGAAGAGGCTGAGGCTTCTCCCTGTCACCAAAGCAGGTCGGGAGCAAGGGAATCTCTGAAAATGGTGTGTTAAGCATCCTCCCCATGTGCACAGGGAGGCCCTTGCCAGGGTCTCGGGCACAGGATGGCACAGCCCAGGACAAGGGACAGCACCAGGGCTCCGTGTCTGCTGCTCCCAGCTGAGCAGGGGCCTCTGAACAGGAGAAAATAAAATAGGCACATTTCTGTGCATTCCCTCTGCTGGCAGAAGCTGGAAAAGGCAACACCCAAAAGCCTCAGGAAGATGTTGGGACTTGCAAAATGCACCTACAAATATCTGTATTGCATCCCTCTCCATGGCACATCGGCTGCTCAGTGGGAACTGCCCCACAGGACAGCACAGTCTGGTCCCTCCCTCCGAGGGGGTGAGGGAGGCCAAGCGCAGAACCCGTCAAGCTCCATCCCTGAAATGCCATGGAATAGCCAGTGTGGCTCCCCAGCACGGAGTGAGGCTCCCTGGGCCACCCAACCCTTCCCACTGCCCACTTCAAACCACCACCTATCAGGCAGGCACCTTCTTGGGGAAAAGATGCCAGAGCCACTACAATTAATAATTCTGTATTAGCCCATCCCTCCAAGCTGTTCCTGCCTCACCATCTGCATGTCCTGAAATGCGAGGTTTTAGTCATAAATGCCAGGCCTCGTTTTGGAAATTTATAAGCTGTTTTGCTTCCATTACCTGAACAGCTTCCAGCTACAGTATCCAGGCATTTTAATTCCCTCAACTCCACCACGAAATGGCACAAACTTCACAATACACAGCTCTGGTGTGACAGACACCGAAGATTTCATCATTCCAAGGAATTTCCTCCTTCCCCTGACTAAAGCCAGGTAGCCAGCAACTCAAACCTGGGCTGAAGCACACCAAGGCTCGGGGACCTTCACAGGAACATTTTGGGATCTGTGCTTAAGAAAATCAACTCGTTCCAACTCCCATATTGTAGCCACAACCCCTGATGCACCATCAATTAAGAGCAGCAATAATTACGAATGGAAAACTGCAGACCTCAGAGCAGATAATGTGTTGCCATTAGATTAAGTAGTCATAGAAATCAAAAATAAAACCTATACTTGGGCTAATTAAGCCCACTCACCATCTGATGAAGATGTGTTGTGATACCACAGAAAAGCACCAGAGAGCCATTGTAAGCAAACCAACACCACTGGGTGTCTGTGTCACACTCCCTGGCACGGGCATCATTGATGTGCCCAGTGGCACGGCCATCAGAGCTCAGGCTCTTGCAGCAGTGTTCGGGGGGGAAATGAAAACAGTCTGAGCCCCTGCCCCTGGTCAGTGCCACCCCTGAGCTTGCTGACAGGACTGAATCCACCCCCACCTTCATCTGAACAAATAATAAATAAGAAATAATCCACTCGGCGGCTGTGGCTGCGCCCCCCAACATCTCCAGTGCTCCTCAGGGTTTGCCCTCAGGACCAAAAGGAGGGAACAGGAAGAAGGATGAGATTTGCAGATGTGGCAGCACAAAAGGAGGGAACAGGAAGAAGGATGAGATTTGCAGATGTGGCAGCACATCAGGTCAGTGCAGGGTGGATAATGACCCTGACCCTGGAAATGTGATCCAGGGGGGGCCAGGAACTTTTAGGGTGCAGCCAGAAAAACCCGGAGGAACCTGGGGCTACTGATGGTCACAAAGTGAGTCGAGAGCAGCCCAGCAGGAAGCAGCCACTGACACAGTCCACAGGACACGGGGGAGCTGCGCTGTCCCCACGGTGCTGTCACAGCACCCAGGGTCTGCGCCTGCCCGGGGCAGCTGCCCTGAAGGCTGTCCTCTGCTACCTCCTTTAGGCTCCATGTTCCCATGAAATCTGTTATGGAAGATCCACAGAACAAAGATAAAAGGGGCATGACAGTGAATTTAATTAAATATTCGAGGATTTGGTTTGGCATTATTTACTCAGAAAGGACTCCAAGCTCCGGGTTCCAGGTTTGGTTGTTACTGTGGAAACCAGCTGAATGTGATGTATAAAAAGAAAGGGCTCATCAATTAAATCATTTAAAAAGTGAAATGAAGCCTCAGGAAACACAACGTGACAGGTTGTTCTGTGTTGAGGAGTCTCTGTCCTGATGCTTTGCTCCTGGAGGCAGGAGGACTCCAAGACCTCGAGCAGCAGTTCCTGATAACTTACAGGGGAAGCAGTGGGCAAAATGCTTCCCAAAAACCCAGTGCCAGTGGGGCAGGGGCTTGTAATTGGGCAAAGGTGCAGGCTGCAGAGCCCTCAGCCTGACTTCCAGCACCTGCATGGCTCTGCATTCACTTCAGCATTGGTGTGGGTTTGTGTCTACCTTTAAACACTCCCTGGTCCCACCTGCCACCTTCCTGAACCTCTGCAAAGGGCTCCAAAACCTTCAGGTGCAAAGAGGTCTAAGATAGAGCAAAGCATTATTCAGCCCCTCCTCCCAGGCTGCGGGGGGGATTGAGAGCTAAACCACTGCTTGAAATGGCAAATCTGAGGAAATGCAGATGGAATTTGAGGTCAGCCCAGGATTTGCACCTCATCAGCATTCGGCAATGAAGGCAAATCAGCAAGTGAGGGTTATTAGGAGCTGGGAAGGCCCCGTGCCACCTGTCACCCTCCCCTTGCAGCCTGGCACCCCCCCATGCCCCTGGGAGGAAGGGCCACCATCCCTGCCACGTCTGTCCCTCTCGGGGTGGCTCAGCCAAGTCCCCCAGGGGGGAGCAGGGAGGGAACTGAGGAGCCTGTGGTGGGTCTGGGGCACGGGGACAGCTGGCATGGCCACCCCCATCTCTGCAACACGAGCCCAGCACCCCAGCAGCTGCTCAGGGCCCTTCTGCCCTGGCGCATTCCCTTCCCAGCAGGAATTCTGCAAATCCCACAGCTGCCGTGGCCCGGGGAGGGAGGGGGCTGCTGCACCTGCACGAGGGGTGATCTGTCTCACCTCGCAGAGAACGATGTGCTCAGAGGAGCTGAGGCCACGTCTGACAGCACCCATAAGGTTTTCTGTCACGCTATCCAAAGGATATTTCTTTGCTGTCCGCGCACCACCACCATTATTTAACGGTGCCAGAAGATGGATTTCCATTTTGTTTCCTCTGTTCTGCTCCCCACCCTCACTCATCACAGCAAGTCCAGCCTGCCCAAGCGAGCTTTCCCATCTGTCACAGCAGGGTCAGGGAAGATCCGTGTCCCCAGACCCCAAAGAGCAGCAGGGGGACACAGCTGATGTGTGCCAGCGCCAGCAGCGGGTGGGTACCCTGCACCTCAGCTCCAGTGCCTTTCACGAGTCCAAAGGGAAGCTCAGCTCACACCCAAACCCCTCAAAACCTCCTTACAGAGGAAGCTGGGGCATGAACTGCCCCCCAGGAAGGGCAGAGCTGCCCAGAGCCCCCCAGGGCACACATGGCACAGACATCTCTCCCCCAGGAGCCGTCAGAGGAGGAGGAGGAACTGGCAGCCAGCGCTCTTCATCGAACAGTTTAAACATTGATTTTTCCTACTGGCTGGCACCGAGGCCCAAACCCCAGGCAGTGCAGACATGATTAAAAAGCAGTCTCTCCTCAGACAACTAAGACACCATTCTCCTCCAGCGTGGAAGCAGCAGATGGAAACTCAAATGAGCTGCTGGGTCAGCTTTGTTCCCAGCCAGAGGAGACAAGGGGAGTGTTGCATCAGAGAATCCTCACCTGCCCCCTCCTCACAGAGGAGAAAGATGGAGAGGGTTTACAGCTACACATAAGCTCTCAATCCTGTGCTGAAAAACTGCCCAGCACCACGGCACGAAAGGCAGGAATGCCCCAAGCACCTCCTGACACACACTGTGCATCACCAAGTGACAAACCCTGAGCGAGGAGCGGGGGCAGAGCGGTGCTAAAGGGATCAGAGCCTGCCCAGCCCCGGGCCCGGCCCTGCCAGCTCACTCCTGTAAGCATGACAGGCTCGACAGGGCTCAGGGAGGGATGAAGGGCTCCAGAGGGCTTTTCAGGCTCCCCTGCAGGAGGGTCACGCTTCAGAATGTGCTTGTAAATGCCTAAGTCCCCTGGAGCTGCAGGAGCCTAAGCCAGCTCTGCCTGTTCTGCACTGCTCCTGCCCCGAGCACCCCTGTATGCCGACATCCGAGAGAGCTGGGGGCTGGCAGCTCTCCCTGCACCTGGGAAATCTGCTCCAAAGCCTCTGTAACCCTCTTTTCCCTGCTCGAGGGTCAACCACCTCACTGCTGGCCAGCCTGCAGGAGAGGCCAGGACAGTGCAGCATTTCCCTTTGCTCCAAGATGTGAACTTGTTCTAAAGCCAGCAGTGCTGAGCACGGCACGGCCCCCGCAGAAATTGAAGATGTGCTTTAATGGCTTTGATATCGATCTGGAGATGAGGGTTTTGCCTTTGACATTGGAGCACCAATGGGAAAAGGAAAAAGGCAGCTTGTGTCCAAGGGGGAGGCTCCTGAGCACCCTGAGCTGCTGCTCACACTACACACAGCACACCCGGGCTCTGGAACACGAGAGCCACCCAGGGCAGGGAACAATCCCTGCTCCCCTTGAGGGTCTGCAGCCCTGAAATGGCCTCTCCTGAGGTCTGCTCCTCAGCCACAGCCTCAGACTCTTTGGAAGGCACCTGACAACCATCCCAGAAGCAACAGTGACTGGGCAGTGGAGCTGAGGCCTTGTTCTCCAAGCAGAAGAAGAACAAATCCTGAATTTACAAAGCTGAACCCCAGCTGAATATCAAAACAGCCCCTGAGCTTCATGGTACCCAAACACCAATGGGGAGGATTTAACAATCTCGTATCTCTCCCCAGTAACCTGGAACTTCCAAATAATTTTCTTTTTTTCTATTCCCCCAGCTTCCCTAAAGAGAACAAGCGAGCCAAATGGACCAGCCTATCAGGAAATCTTGATGCACTTAAATAAGAAGGCAATTAAACACTTTAATAAGGTGACGGGGGTGCGGGAAGGAAACAATTAAAGTGAGCTCAGGATGACCTTAAAGTTTTCCACTATTGTGGCTGAGAAAGTTCCTATTTAGCCAGTCTGGGTGATGACCAGCACCCATCACCCGTCACCTCACAGAGCTCAGGGGCAGCACAGCCGGGCACAGAACCTTCCCCAGACCAGCCAACCCTGCTGTTCCCCACTGGCTGCTTACAGGCACTGTTTGCTCATCGTCTGGCAGGGAGAAAAGCCAAGGCAGTGCCCAAATCATGCCCTCCCTGGGCAGCAAAGTCAAGTGCACAGACCTCAAGTGTGCCCAGAGGGTCCCAGCCCGCGCTGCTGCCTGATGGCCACCCGCCTCACGTATTGATGACAATAAATGCCTTCACTTCCACGGTACTTTAACAAGAGGACATCAAAGCCCTGGCAGGCTCAGAAGGCCTGTGACACCCTTAACAAGTACATTTTTAGTCTCAGTTTTATGGATGAGGAAATTGAGGTGGGAAGTAGAATGATTTGCCCGCACAACAGAGGAAAGGAAGAAAGGCTGGAAGGAAAAACACAAGAGCTGTCTCTCAGCCCCCGCCGAGAGGAGCCCCCGGGGAGCTGCCTCCCTGCCAGGGCTGAGCTCAGACCACCCAGCCCCTCTCAGGTCCACAGCCAGCCCCGGGAGCTCGGAGCACTCGTGAGCACTCGGAACACTCGGGATGCTCGCGGAGCCCCCGTGCTGAGAGCCTGAGACACGAGCAGAGGCCTCTGTGCAGCGATTACACGGGAAAAGGGCTTCAGCAAACAACCACTGCACAAGGGTTATTTGTTCCTGCATCAGCCAAACACCGGGCTGGGGACCTGGAGGCAGCAGCTGCTGTTCTGTAATTTGAACAGGCCCCCAAAGAGCAGGACAGAGGAGGAGCTGCTGCCCAGCGCCTGCTGCGTGTCCTGCCGGCCAGGAGCACCCCTGGGTGCAGCGGGGGCAGACCGGGAGATTCCACAAAAGGCTGGGCAAGAGGAGGGCAGGGCAGGGGTGACCCGGGCAGGGGATGGCCGGGAGCAGCCCTGTCCCCCACGCCTGGCTGTGCAGGGCAGAGCATCCGGCCCCCGCTGGAGCAGCCTCATTGACGAGCCTTGTCATCGTTCCTCAAGACTAATTTTTTTAAATTGCAAAATCTTACAGAGCTATTAACCTCAAAAGAGTTTAACATATGGCAGCGCGAGTCTCCCTCTTACCCTAATTATAAGGCTTGCAGTAATGGGGCTGTCTTTTAAGTTACAGCTGCTATGCTTTTGGCTTTTCACTAACATTACATCCTATTAAGGAGCTACATTTAATGCATGCAAATTGCCAGAACACCGAGAGCCTCGGACCAGCAAGGGGATGCATTTAAGCAACAGCAGCAATATCCCAGGGTCAGGCTCACCCTGCTGAGAGCTCCCTATGATCCATCAATCAAACTCCACTCATTAATTAACTAATTCATTAAGTATCTTCCTAGATGAAGGTTCTCCAAGGCGGAACATTGTGTTGACAGCGACGTCCTGTCAGCACTTAGCGGTACAAGCCCCCTCCAAGGCCAGACACCCCAGACTCAGGGTGGCTTCAGCAGCGCTCCATGACCTCAGCTCCAGGGGAAGAACTGCCCAGTCTGCCCCACCTGGCCCAGCATACCCCTAAAGTACTGTAAAAGGAGAGTAAAACCCGGGGTTTTTTCAGGAATAATGATAAAGTTTGCAAATAAGAATAGTAATTAATTAATTAATGACAAAGGGTTTGGAGAAGCAGGAAGGGCCTCCTCTGGAGCTGCAGGTCTTGCAGCCCAGAGCTGTGGTGGGCTTTGCTGGGAATGGCTCAGCTTGGAGCTGCCTACAGCCTGGAAAGGCTCTCCCGGGGGAGCTCTGGGAAAGCCTGCCCTAGCAATGAATGGCATTTTCCTCCTGTACAAACAAACCCACAGCAGGCTGGGAGGGGAGCTGTGCACGCGTGGGTGCTCCCAAACCCCCGTGAGCGGTGGGTGCCGCAGGACCCACCCCGCTGTCACCCCCTACCCAGGGCAGCCCTGCCCCGTTCCCTCAGCCCCCCGCGCTCCTGGAGCACGGGAACACCACAGCCCTGGCTCCAGCCCAAGGACTAATTTACTTTCCCGAGCCTGGAGCTCACCCAGGCATATTAAAGCGGAGCGGGAGCCGCTGCCAGCCCCCTGGTCTAGACAGGGGCTCCGACCCGGCGCGTCGCGCTCCCGGTGCCTGCAGCTGCCAGGGCTGATGAAATCCAGCCCCTGCAGCCTCCCCCGGCCCTTCCCCAGCGGGCTCCCACCCTCCCGTGGCCGGAGGAGAGGCAGCGTGTGGTAATGGTCACCTCTGCAGCAGCTCCTGCTCCCTGAAGAAAAGCCTCCTGGCTTCAGTGCCACAGGCTGTAATACTGAAAATGGCTGTAAATGTGAAAAATTGGCACATTGTAGTCCAACAAGACAATTTTTGAATTGCTGCATGCAGCTGTGCAGTCCTAGATGTGATGCTGCCTGCATCCTAAGCTGGGAACTGGAGCCTCTGGAAATAAAAAAACTCTCTTGGGTTGGGGTTTCCTTTCTGCTGGTCCCGAAGAAGGAAGCAGAGTGACCCCAGAGCACGGATCGCTGTAGGCTGAGGAGGGGTGCTCAACAACACAGCATCCCTGTTATTTGAAGAAGAGCAGCTTTCCTGTGAGGCCTTTCTGCCTGTGTGCTCTGAAGAGTCAAAATTCCAGAATAAATAAATTGTGGCAAGATGAGATGGTGAAAGAAAAGAAATTGGTGTCTGGAGGAAGGGGAAAAACAAACCCTCATTTAACCAGCCATAAGGAACCACTTCATGCCTCGTTTCTCCCGGTGAGCAGGGAGTGGGGAGGGTTTGTGGATAATACCTGGAAGTCAGACACCTTTCCGGAGCCACACTTTTACTGTAATGTGCTTCTTCGGGGAAGCCAACAAGCCCGGCTCATTAAATTTTAGTGTGATCTTTGTAGCCCTCTGCATTGTTTGATTAAAATTTAATAACTGATTTGGTGGCTTTTCCTGGAGTCCTGTCCATCCCGCCGGCAGCTCTGGTGGCTTTGGGGGGCTGTGGGGTAGGAAGTGGCAGGGTTGGTTTGCAGAGTGGGGCTCAGAGAAGGGTTCTTCCCCCTCACCCCCGAGGGTGCTGGCACTGCCCAGGCTCCCCGGGGAATGGGCACGGAGGCTGCTGGAGCTCCAGGAGAGCTTGGACAGCGCTGCCAGGGATGCTCAGGGTGGGATGTTGGGGTGTCTGTGCAGGGGCAGGAGCTGGATTGGATGATCCCAGTGGGTCCCTTCCAACACGGGACATTCCAGGTTTCTGAAAGCCTGGGCAGCGAAGCTCTGTCCCTCCCCGTGCTGAGCTGGAGCTCCTCAGGAGCTGAGCTGGGAGCACAGCCCGAGCTCCACTGCCTGGAAACGCTCTCCGGGAAGCTCCAGCTCCAGCTGAACGAGCAGGGCTCTGCCGAGGTGTCTGCGTGTGCACTGAGATGAGGAATGGCCCGGAGCTGTTTGTCTCCAGGATGTAATGAAAGGCTTTGTTTATCGCGCTGTGAGCGCTGGCAGCTGGAGGTGCGGGTGGTGCCGAACGAGCGCTGCTCCCTCCCTCCGGCATCCTCGGGGCCCGGGGCTCTGCTCGCACCCCCGGCGGCCCAGGCAGGCTAGGCTCGGGTGAGCTCAGCCTGAGCTCCTTCACGGGGCCACCAGAGCTGGTCCTGGGGGCCACGAGCCACCCTCTTGTGGCTCGGGGCTCAGGCTCTGCAGTCGCCCTCGTGCCCTGAGTGCCTGAATCCCGGGAGTGCGAGGGGTGCTGTGTGCACCCCGAGATGCCCTCGGGTGCCCTTTGCAGGCTGGCACTGTCCCTGTCCCCGAACCAGAGTGGGATAACACCGCCCTCCAAGCTTGCCACCCCCTCTCCATGGCATGAGGGAACCACGTCTTGGGGTGTTCCAGAGAAATGGGAATTTGTAATTGGGAGGGTGAGTGCTACCACAGAGCCCCCATCCCTTAGAGCCCTGGGGACAGCCTGGCACAGCCCCACACCTCCCCCAGGGCAGCACGGCTGGACCAGGCACCAAACTGGCAGCCTTTCACTTGACCTCCTTTTTGTGGAGCTACAGTGAACCTTTCTTCTCTTCCCCTCCCTTTTTTTCACAAAAAAAATAAAAAAAAAAAAAAAAAAAAAAAAAAAAAAAAACTGAAGCCATTTCCAGTATTACAGCTTTTGCTGTATAAACCAGGGGGATTTTCTTCAGGGAGCAAAAAATTGATTCCGAGGTTTCCATTAAGTGACATTAGCACAGCACGGCCTCTTCCAAGGGCTGAGCTTGGCAGTGAATGTGTTGGAAAAGAAATGGGGTCTTTGCAAGGCCTGACTTTGGTGGAATTGGGCTGCAACAGCCCCATTAAGCTGCTTCTACAGTGGGGCATGGGAGCTGGCCTCTGGGGAGGGCCAGCCTGGCACTGGGATGGGGCTTTGCTGGCACTGCCCAGGTTTCTCCTCCTGTCTGAGGAACCCCAGGCCTGAGGAAATGAGGTCTTGGCTCGAGTGTGCCCTGCAGTGGGGTCAGCTCCTGGAGAACAGCCCTCGGCCTCTTCCCGAGTGTGCCATGGCTCCAGCGTCTTCAGCAGCATCCCTGCTCATGGCAGGCCTTTCCCTCTCCCTTTCCCTTTCCTCTCCCTCTCCCTCTCCCTCCCCCTCTCCCTTTCTCTCTCCCTCTCCCTCTCCCTCTCCCTCTCCCTTTCCCTTTCCCTCTCCCTCTCCCTCCCCCTCTCCCTCTCCCTCTCCCTCTCCCTCTCCCTCTCCCTCTCCCGGCCCCCTGCTGCTGGCAGGGCAGTGATTGACACCGCAGTGAGGATGACGTGGTTTCACCTTGGCACGGCAGTGATTGTGCCAGACAGAGCTGTTTAAATACCACCAGACAGAGTGTTACTCACAGGAAAACGAGGCCTTAAATGTCATTATTTGTGTCATTATTAATAGCCCCTAATTGTGTTCTCTAATCATCTTGAAATTATGTTAATATTAATATTCACATCAAAACTGCCTAGGGAAGGAGGAGAACTTTTTTTAAAAAAAAAACCAAAAACCAGCCCTACTCCGTGTCAATCCCCATTAATGGAAACACTTGCCTGGTGTGCCGGAGACACGGATCACTGCAGGGAATCTCTGCTCCTCCCAGCCCGGGAAAGGCTCTGCCTGCTGCCATCCAGGGCCCTGTGACACCCTCAGAGCCCAGCACTGCTCTGTGAGGGGCTCGGTTTCATCCAGGAGCGGTTCCAACAAATCTGCTGGAGGGAGGGAAGCCAGGTTCTTTACTTACACTGGGAAATCTCAGAGGTGCAGGAATATTGCAACATTTTGTACCATTACTGGCTTTTGCTACATGTTTTTGCTCTGCTGAGTTTATTCTTTTCATTGTGTTTCTGCCAGCATGAAAATCCACCCGAGAGAACAGCAACAGTGTGAGCCCACCAAAGAAACCTTTGGAAAAGCCTTCCAAAGGCTTTTATTCATTAACTTCAATGACTGCTGCTCAAGAGCTGAACTCTGGGATGCTGAGGACATTTGGCACCCTGGACCAATATTACAGTTATTTTACCAGCTCCCCAAGGGCCACATAAGCCTTTACCACTCCACAGTCCCATTCCCCAGGTGATGCTCACCACCAGCAGCTCTGCCCACACCACCTCCTGTCATGACCATCAGATGTCCTGGATGAAGGACAAGGAACCTTTTTTTTTTTTCTGGAAATAAATGGTAACCAGAACAAATGGCTTTCTCTGCAATTTTCTCCATTTTCCAAGCAGCTCTACTTGTGAGCGCCCAAACGCCTGGCTTAATAAAACAGAGGTTTCAGAGTGGCAACTGTTACACCTCGAGTTAAATATAACTCGGAGCTTGAAAATAACTGCAGAGCACACGCAGAGGGAGATGACACGGGGATGCTTTGGAGAACACTCCAACAGGTCCCTTCGGGGTGTGGAGGCAGCGCAGGAGCTTCCCCTGCCTTCCCTCACCGGCTGCACTGCCAGGCCCGGCCGGGCAGCCTCAAATCCCTTTTTCCCTGGGGGTCCGGGGAAGGAAGTTTGCGAAGGTGTTTAACACTTCCATGTGAATGATTTTTCCATAAAATATTAATGACGTGGATATAACCTAATTGAGTCCTTAGGGCAATAACCTCTGACAAAGCGGCCCTGATTAGGAGATAATTGACTTTGCGGAATGGCGTTAGAGAGCTTAATGTTGGCAAGGTCCATTATCTGGGGATAACGACCCCCTTTTGCCAGGTGCCAGGGCCATTAGGGGGGCTTTTGGGGGAATAAGTCCTCCCTTACCTCTTCTGTCCAGTACTTTAGAAATGATTCTGTTATCCTGTGATTGGATGGGGCGGGCTGGCAGGGTGACAGTCCTGGTTCTTGTCCTGGCCCTAAGTGCCCGGGACAAACACAAAGCACAAGAGATGGTGTTTTCCCCCAAAGCCAAACGTTTTCTGTGCTCTCCCCCAGACCTGCACATGTAGGGACATTCAAGAAAGCATTAATATAAACCACCATTGACTTCAATTTATATTAATACACTGTGCAGTGAACTGAGGTGGCTGATTCACAGTCCTCATCAGATTTCAGTGCGCCGGGTAAATCAGCTCCCTTGGTTCACAGTAGTTTAATTATAAGCAAATTGCAAGTGAATTAAGATAAATCGAATTAGAACCACTCTAATACTGAACAAAAACGCCCACCGAGGAGTCTGTGGAAGTTTAACTGCTCCCCTTCGAGAGGTGACTTGGGACACATTGGCCAGGCACTGAGCGAGGCTGGGCTGAGCAGGAGCTGGCTCCAAGGGGCCGCTGCGGGCAGGGAGAGCGGCAGGAGCACGGCACTGACCCCTGGCCGCTCCCTCGGCCCGGTCCTGCGGCCACTGGACCACGGACCGGCCACTCTCGGAGCCGGGGAGCAGAGCCACAGCAGCGTACGGGAGGTTGAAAGTAGGGGAGAGGAGGAGCTGGAGCAGACTGCTGCGGCACAAATTGGAAGCTGGGGTAGCTCTTTCTTCTTCTCCTTCTTTCTTCCCTCCCAGGGAAGTGTCATTTGTACAAATTGCCCGTCCGTGCCAGCTTGGGAGAGACCTCACAAGGGAAACCTGGAGCCTTCCCCGCTTTTCATGTGAGCGGATGCCCCTTTTATTTCTGAGCAAGGAGTAAGTGGAGAAGAAAGGAGCTCCTGTCAGCCTCCGGGAGACAAATTGCTTCCTGCAGCCCGAGGTGCCTCCGCTGTAACAGCCGCCCGCTCCGGAGGTGAGCCGAGCTGCCCCCAGCCTCTCCCCTCTCCCCAGCTCCCGGCTTTTAAATCGAGCCCCGCATAAGTAACCAGCCCTGGCTTTCACTTTTATCTGGCCAGGATGATTTACTGGGCCGCTGCGTGCAGGCGCAAGGCGCGCCGCAGCTCGGGCGGCTGGAGCGGCGCTGCCGGAACGGAGCGACCCCGGGGGCCGGGTTAAGGACCGCGGCCGCGGCCCTGGGCGCTGCTCCGCCGCTCCGATGGGCTCTTATCTCCCCGGGCGCTCTCCTCCCGAAGGCAGCTGGGCAGCGGGGCCGCCGGAGCACTGCAAGCCATAAAGTTATTAAAACAGCGGAGGCAACAAAGCGGCGCGGCTTCCCCGCTGCTCTGACATTTCCAGAGGGTGAAAGGTAAAAACATGCTCTATAAAAACCCAGCCCGGGGTTTGCGGCTGCTGCCGGAGCTCTCGGAGCAGCTAATTAAACGGGAGGGGCAAAGCCGCAGAGAAACTTCCAGCCAGCAAATAAAAGCCCAGCCTGGCAGAGAGTGGGGGCTGCGGGAAGGACACCCCTTTTGTCCTTTGAACCTCCTTTTTTGGGGAAAAGCGGGAGCGGGGGCTTGGCGTCACCGAGCGGCTCCATCCAGAGCCCCTAATTATCCCCCCGAGCTCACAGCGTGGAGGCCGGGAGCCAAACCACAGGAAAAAAAGTGCTGCTGATGGCAGAGCTGCAGGGGCAAGCGGCGCATTCCCACACTCCAGCCCCAGCTCTGCTGGGCTCTGCCCCGCTCCGCTCTGCGCTGTGGCCCCGCGCCGGGGGACGGAGGCGGTGCGCCCCATGGCTGTGGGGTCCGCACCTCCTCCCGCCCGTCCGCGCGGACACATCCCCGTGTCTGACTGATCTGTGTGAGCTGCCCGCCCTGCCCATCGCTAATGGCCTCGCTAGTTAGGGAAAAGGGTTGCCGAAGTCAATTTATGACATGGAAAAGTGAAAAACCAGCAAAATCAATAATTCTGCAGGGTCGGGGTAGGCTGGGGAGAGGGAGGGGGCCCAGGGGTGAGTTCAGGTAACCAATGAGCTTAAAACCCCCGTTCCCGGCATCTGGCCTCGTGCTCCATCCCTGCTCGGCAGCATTCCATTGGGATGAGGCAGCCTGTGCCCGCTGCTCCCGGTCCTCCTCCGGCCGGGACCAGCAGAGCATCCCAGGCTCCTCTTCCCCCGCGGGGCTGTGCCAGCGGGCACCTCCTCCAGGGAGGGAACGTGGTGCCCAGGCTGCCCCCGCCACATCCCGAGGGGCCAGAGCTCACGCAGGGACCGGGCAGGTGTGGCAGAGCCTCCTGGGGTCCGCCTGTGCTGGGAAGAGATGAACCTGATGGAAGCGGCTCAGCAGTGTCCCTGTCAAAGACATCCTGCAGCTCTGGGAAGGCTCCAGAGCTGGAGCCAGACAGGTTTGGATGAGTCAGGAGGTGGGAATGATCCGTGGCAGGAGTGATGGAGGGTTTCCTGTTCTGGAAATTCGGGGAGGGATTTGTTCTTTTGAAGCCTGCTGGAGTTCATGCAGGAGCTAATCTGGAGCAGCCAAATGTACCGGGCTGTGCACAGAGGGATCCCAAAGGTTCCCTCTGATCCACGATCCAAAACCACGAGCCCCCTGTGACACGGGCTGCTGTAAAGCCTCTTGCCAAATATCTCTGTTCAGTGGTAATTCCTATTACAGCTGATTTCTAGCATGTGGCTGCACACCCCGTGGTTTACAAGAGCTCTGGAGCACCGGCAGAGAGCAAAAAATGAGAGTTTGGAAAAATAACTAGAATGGTGAATGTGGTTTTTTGAACTTTCCTCATCAAATTATGGCAACAAGAGGAATCAGAGGATGCCCTCCATGCCCACCCTGGCTCATGGCCACCTATCTATCCTCCCTCCCACCCAGCCTGTGCTTCAAGGCACACACACCTCAGTTCCATCTTCTCTGTCTCTCGCTGTTGTTTTCCCCCAGTATAAATTTTGCATTTCTAGCCTGCTTGTCATATTTCCTACCGGATTGGGTGTTTAATTAAAATCATAATTAAAATTGATCTCCTCATTAGCATGCACCTGCTCTGCTGCTCGCGTCCTGGCATTTAATTATACGCTGAAGATGTCAAGTCTGACAGGCGAGAACGAGACCCCGGCCAGTAACCCCTGACAGGACTTCCCAGTGACAACATCTGGATGCTGGAGCCCGTCTGCTGGAATGGCCTCAGTGCTGGACAGGGGGACGTGGGCACTGCTGGAGCTGGGGGCTGGGAGCCCCCAGGGTCAGTGGGGTCTGCAGCCCAGCAGCCTGCAACCCGCTCTGGGGATTTCTGCCATGGAATGTGTGGGGACAGTTTCCCCAGCTGGTACAAACCTCTCTGTGCTCGCTGGGCTCCCATCAGCACCAGTGTGGAGACCCAAGCCGGCCTGAGAGCCAAGCCTGCTCTCTTCTGGAGAGGCCCAGCAGCCCAGGTTGCTCTCCCTTCCGTGGGGAAATGAAAGCTCCCCTCACCTTGCCTTGGGATGGCCATTAAGGGAATTATCCGAGTTCTTTCTGGTTCTGAAAGTGCATCTGTTCTTTTCTCTGTGTGCCAGGCAATAAAGCTGCCAAAAGGCATTTTTGGGGCTGTTATCCATGAGGAGTTTTATTCCCCTGCACTTTGGAAGTCTCTCACTGATGGATGTGGGTTCAGTGGGATTTGTGAAGCAATGAAAGCTGACATTGAACGTACCCTCCAAATTTAAGGCTCTCCCTATGGGGACCCAGCGTGTTTGGAACCCAGGACCTGCCTCTCCTCCTGCTCTCCGTGTGGGATGGGGCTTGGCCAGTGCTGAGCAGTGTCTCCAAAGCCTTTCCACTGTGGAAACCCCAGCTCAGCCACCTGAGTGCTGCAGGGGATGCTGCTGATCAGCAAAGTGGCTTCCAGTGAAGAGCAAAGAGGAGAAGCCCTTTAAATCCCCTCCTGTACATCTGGTTCTGGTTCCTGCCCAGCCAGGGGTGGCTGGTGACACACAGCAAAGCTGCACCCGTGTCAGGGACAGGCTGGGGGACAACCCCTCCAGGTGGAGTTGCCCTTACCTTTTTATGGCTCGTTTTACAGCCGAGGCCATCAAATGCCACGCACAGAGACCTTTATGCCTGGAGAAGCTGGGCCTGTGCTGAGGCTGGAGGTTTATTGCAGCTGGGCTAAAGGGGAGAACGCCGTGGGTGCTGCGGACACGTGGGGACAGAGTCACCTCTGCAGGGACAACCTTCACACGTGGCCCGAGAGTGAAGCAGAAATGTTCCCAGCTGGGAACATGAAGGGACCCTTGGCAGTTACAACCACTGCAATGTGAACCCAGAGCTACCAAACCCCACCAAGCCTGGCAGCAGCCGCCGTCTGAGCGCTCCTCACAAAGACAGCCCGGCCCTTTGGGCACAAATAAGGCACTGGAACGGTATGAAGAGAAATACACAAGCGTTAATGGCCTGACAGCAGCACAGCATCCCATCGAGAGCATTATTTATGAGGCTGTACCATTGCCAGTCCTGCTGGGAAAAGCCCTGCTGCATGGAATGAGATCCGGGAAGGCAGTGGCGTGCATGGGACGGAGCAGGGTCAGCCAGGGCAGCGGGACCAGCACACGGGACACAGCTCCAGCACAGCAGAGCAGGACTGTCCTGCCAGGCCCTGGGGTGCTGCATCTGGGCACATTCTCCGTGATTTTAATGAGATTTTTGCATGAGCAATAATTCATCAGCCTGGAGTACAGGCCAGGGAGAGCTGAAGTGAGGGCACTTGCCAGGCTGTGCTGGGAGCAGGGCTGTGGCAAGGGAGCAGCTGGACACCCCTGTCCTGCCCTTGGAATGGGCCCGGGAGAGAAATGGAGCCTAAAGAAACGTTTGTCATTTGAGCTGTAATTACACAATTACGTAAATGCATGATATTAGTAGTCAAGAGCCTGGAGTTTTCACTAAAGAGTCCCTTAAGTAAATAAACATTTTCAAGCGATTACAATATTGGGATGAGATTTTTTAAAAAGTAAAATGTTAGAGATTGTGCAGGATGACACTAGAAAGCAAGAGGGAAAAGCAAACCAAGCCCAAACCAGTGACTGTCAGGGCAGCAGGTGAGGGACACATCAGGCTCTGCAGTGGTGCCTCGTTTTTGGACTGCTGCTCCCAGAGAGGGGCTCTGGACATAAAGGCAGTGTGGATTAGAGGAGTGGAAAGACAATTCCATTTAATTTTAAGAGATACTACTGTGGAGAAGGCACATGAGGATGGCAGTTGCAATGGAAGTACAGAAGATAAATAAATATATGTGTAAAAACAAACAAAAGCCCATCAAAACAAGCAAGAACCAAACTCAATCCCTGCATTACACTCAGTAATTAAATATTTATCAGAGCAGAGGAAGTAAAATCCATTTACTGCTTAGGGCCAGTTGCAATCTTCTTTTTAAAAATCCTTTGCAATTAGTTCATTCCTCCCTGAGAGACGAGAACATTGGAATAGTCTCCAGGTCCATCCTGAACAAACTGTTGAACATTTTCTCTCCTGATTTGTGGGTGTGCACGAGGGTTCCAAGGAACTTTGAGCAGCTCAGACCTTGCTGCTGCATGTCCTGAGTGCAGGGTTCCCATGGACCCTGCAAGTGGGAGGGATTGCCCTGGTGTTTGCCAGGAATCCTGGCGGGGTCACCATGAGCATGGCTTCCTGCATTTCCTTTATCCAGAGAGCTGGGTCTGAACACGGCAGATTGATCCAAGCTCCTTCCAGAGGGATTTTGGGGCGAGGGCTGCCTTAGCTGCCCGTGTGATGCCATCTGGTTCAGGGTTCCTGATTTAGGACACGCTCTGCTCCTGTCCCTGGCATTGTCCATCCCTTGAGGATGTGCAGGATGTGCCAGTGCCCAGGTCCTGTGTCTGCCAGAGGTTCAAACAGCACAGGTGACAAGGGACACAAGATCCTGCTGGGACCAGGAGTGGGGGCCCAGGGGAGAGCCCCCCTTCCCCTCTGTCCTCCACAGCGCAGGACGCGAAGTGCGGTTGTGGAATTTCACATTTGAGATAATTGCATTAAGGTAATTGCCACTGCAGCATTATTTCCCATTCCTGGGAGAGGCTGAGAGCAGGCTGAGTGCATTGTGTCTGCGTTAGCAGATTAATAATTACAGCCCTTCGGAGCAGCGCTGGTTTGTATGGATTCACAGCTGCCGGATCATTACCCGCCACACTTGAAGACACCCTATAGGAGCACAACGCCGCGTGCTGCACAGTTTGCTTCCTCTGCTGCTGGGTCCTGCCTTTGCTACATTTTCATCAGACTCACAGCTTGTAAGAAATAGAAAACATTTACAACCTGAAGCAAGCGAGCTCTGGAGGCGCGTGGAGCCGTCGGGGATTCTCCGGCGAATGCCTTGGAAAGGAAATGTTCGGTCCCTCAGAGGAAAACTTTACCCTTCCCAACACAGCCTGGTCCTTGGGAGGCTCTGGGTGCACGTGGGACTTATCTGAGCCCACAGCACTCCCCGTGAAAAAGGAGATCGGTGGAGATCTTCCCCCTCTGCAGAGCCACCGCCGCCTCTGCAGCAGCTCTGTTTGCTGCAAAATAATTTAGGAGAGGGAGCAGAAGGCTCCTGTGGCCTATTGAAAAAGATGAATAATTTAGGGAAGCTGGATGAAATTACGGAGCAGGATAACGCAGCCTCACAAAGAGGATAACACACAATCTCTAACAATCCCATAG